>NW_028169397.1:0-19636 GCF_963971535.1 Notolepis coatsorum | reverse complement strand
CCCCAGCACAGTGCTTGGTCTAGATACGCCCCTGCAAGGGGCTACAGCCATGTGGGTTCAACCCCATTACAGTATTGGTGTAACATTCTAAAAATAGAATTCGGGTGCCGTGGTGACTGAACTTTTGGTGACAACTCTTTGTTGTTGTCAAGGAGATTTGTTCTGTTTCGTTAAGGGGCTCTGCTTGGCATCACCTACTGCACTCCCTCGCGTACGTGCACGCGTACTGAATAACATTCCACAAATATACCTTTAATACCAGTATTAGTCTGACCACACCCCTCATCAGCTTACCTTCATAAGCAGGTGTGTGGTCACCTGCTCTCCTCCTTCTCGCTTTCACCACAAGGAAGTGCCTTCGGTAGTACCCCACTTGACGTGTTTGTTAGTTGAAAAGAGTTGTGACTGGTTTACATTGTGCTTAATCTTTTCTTCTCTCACTTTGTTGTATAAGAAAAGGTTTGGGTCATAATGTATTCCGCGGAGAGTAGACCCGCTAGACCTACTCTTCACCACCGGTTCTCCATTCCCGCCTCCGTCGTGCGCTTCGGTGCTGGGCTGTTGCCACTCTCGTGGTTGCCGACCCAGCCCGGGAGACTGCCGGTGGATAGTTTTCCTCACCGACGAGCCGAGGGTTCGGTGCCGTCGCTCCGGCGATGGCCTGATCTCGACTCTGGTTCCTCTGGTTCTGGGGAATCGCCCGTTGATGAACGGGGGATTGTTTTGGAGCCGGAGGATTTGCGACAAAAACTTTTTGCGTCTGCTCGCTCGCGTCGCAAGATGGTGGCGTGCAGACGCGAACGGCCTGGGTTTGGGGAATTGCTGGAGACCAGCGAGGATGCGTCCGACTCTGGATTTCTGATGGAAACTGAGGACTTCATGGAGGAGGCGGACGGATTCTTGTATGATGGTCCCGTGGAGGAGAGTATCCCTCCTCCGGAGACCCCGGAGGGGGGAGAAATGGCTCCATGGGGCGCCTTGTTCGAGGATGTCGAGGAACCACCTTGGCCTCATCAGCAGGATGCCCTACTGTCGGCCGCATCGGATTGTGGCTCCTTGACCAGTCGCAGCCTGCTGTATGCGAGGGATGCGGGGTCGGTGGAGGAAGGTTCACAGGGGGAACTGCGGGCCTTGTTTCCCGAGCTCATGGCGGTAGCCGCCACCGCAAACGGTGTGCCGCTGCCGCTGCCATTGCCTGCACCTGTCCCTGATGACCTCATAGGCCATCCCTGGCAGCGTCCCCCAGTGAGAGGGGTGGACGTTGTCTACCCATTTTTCCCATCGATGGGGGCCTATGTTCGTCGGGGTCAGGCGGTGTCCAACATCATGGGACTAACTCCCGCCTACGTACCAGTTACGCGGGTGTCGGGGTTAGTCAAAGGTATGGGGGAGGGCGTGCCTCGGCTTGACAATCCGATGGCCGCGCTCCTCTGTCCGGATATGGTGTGGGAACCCCTATGCAAGCCGGTCCTCCAGGGGAAGTCGGCTAGGCGATTGGCTTATTGGGGTGACCAGTCATTCATCGCTGGTACACAATCGCTGGCTGCGGCGTCTAACATCGCCCACCTGGCTAGATTTGTATCGGGGATAATGACGGGCGGCACGGATCTGAACGAGGTAAAATGCAATCAGATCACCCAGGCTGCGGGAGCTGTCCTGCACCTTTCCCAGGTGCTGGCCATAGCCATGGGGAAAGTGCGCGCCCTGGCCACCCTGGGCCAGCGTCACCTTTGGCTGGAGCAGGCCCGTGTGCCAGAGAAGAAGAGAGCCCCTCTTCTGACGGCCGCCCTCTCCGACGCTGGCCTGTTCGGGAAGGCCCTGCAATTGATGACCTCAACATGCAGAGAAATGGCAGAGGAGAGATCCGTCCTTCAACCCCATTTTCCGCCTCCCGTCCTTGCCGGTGGGGGCAGAAGGCTTCCGCGACGTCGAGCTGTCTCCGTCGCCGCTACCACTGCCTCCGCGCCGCTGCTGGCCCTGCCAAGAGGGCCAGGGGACGAAACGGCGCTTCGGCCACCGCCGGCCCATCCCAGACCGGAGGAGACGGTAGGGAACGTCGTGTCCAGCAGACTGTAACCTACCGTCCCTCCGGGGCTCCCCGGGGTGGCAAGACTCGAGCGGCGCGAGGTGGCAGACGCCGTTAGGAGTGACTTTTTCCCCTCTGTGTCCCCTCCCCTACACCCTTCCCGGCCCCTCTGTGATATTGTGCCTTACACTTTATTAGTTTTAATAAAAAAAGTTCCCCGACATAAGGGGGACTGTGTTTGGCCGAACAAACTGTGTGTTTCTTCATACAAATCATATGGTGGGGTTGTGTATATATGAATCTACCCTGTTTACGTTGGGGGGTGAGTTGTGTTGTGTTACGAGGTTAAGCAAGGTCTGCAACTTACACTCGGTAATAGGTTCTATTTAGCTTGATGCTCCACATGCAATTAGAACTGGTGTTATTCCATTGCTTTAACTAAGTATATGTGTTTTCACAATGCTGTGTTGTTAGTTGCAGTAATGCTCGTACGCACACTTTTCACGGCCTAGCCGTTACTCTCGTTCTGCGTTCTTTCCTATGTATGACATAGGCAACGGGTATGGGATTCACGCACAGGCGACTTGTGTTTTGTTGTAAACCCTTTTACACTTTTTGTGGGTAGCAGGCATTGTATTAGCTTATGCTATGCATTGCTTTCTACCGGAGGTTTTTCAAGATGGCTACGGTTGTGTTTCTGTGTGTAGGGATAAAGGGTGTGTTTTCGGGAGGGGGTGTCGAATAAACCCCTCCTTTTTCCCACTTGATTGGTTTAGGGGATTTTTGATCTTTTCTGCTGAGCCAGTCAGGGCCAAGCCAGTGCTTGACAGGGGGGGGGGGGGGGGGGGAAGGGGTATTCTACCGACTCCTGTTATGACAGGATCCGGTGGGTTTTTCCCCGCCCGTTGTAGCGTTGTTGCTATGGCGACGCCTTCCATGAGCTGGTGTCTTAAAGATGTCGAGGTTGGGCGCAGGGCTTACAGGCCTGCTGCGCCCGGTTTATGTGTCAAACTTGAGTCTATTGGTCACGTGTCTCACAGTTTACATATCTTTTTTCTTGACCGTAGTCTCATGTGGGAAGGTGTTTCTGGGAGGGTCTGGTCTTACACTCTGATTAAAAGGAGTGACTGGATTAAAATCATGTGAAAAACAGGGTTTTTACTCCCAGCTGTGCAGTTGGGTCATACGGGTGATGCCTATTCTTTATAAAGAGTTGAATGTGTCTTGATGGATTGGAAATGAGGGTCCCTGATGGAAACAAGACTAACGTCTTTCTCAGGTCTGCCTCCCCTTATCTTTTTGTGTGTATTCCTGTACTGCAGTCTGTTGGGTAAATTTTTTCATTCATTCATTCATGGAGTTGATTGCATCTCGCCCCTCTTGTCGTTTCCCTGGGCGTCTTGGGGATTCAATATGGTGGTCTAAACGGCCTATTGTTGATGTGGGTATGTCCAAACGCACACATAGTGCTGGCTCAGGGTGTGCTTTTGGGCCATTTGCTGACTGGCGCGCCTTGTTTGCTTGGGTGAAACAGCGTTTTTATGGAGCAATTGGGATGGGGGTTTTTCCTCTTCCGACATCCTGTGTGTTGTCGATGGGTTCCCGTTCATGTCAGGGGATGATGACGGAATGGGTCTGGACATATGGGGAAGGGTCTCACGCCCTAGGGGTGGGCCACCGGATGCGGTTCATACCGACACGTCTGGGTGGCGCCTTCTTTTTTGTGTTGGGATCAAACGCGCATATCTGCCCCTTCTCCTGGGGTTGGCAGGTCGGCGTGATTAGGGCACGGGACTGGTTCTGGTCGCGCTGGTCCAGATCAGTTGCACCCGTTGTCCGCTGGGGATGCAGATCTGCTGTTCTGGTACCCTGAGGGACTTGGGGTTTTTTCAGGGGGAAAAATGCTAGGTCGATCCGGGTGTCACAGGGTTGAGCGTTATGGGACCCTTGTTGGGTGCGTTGTATTCTGCACTGTCGTAATGGCTTACGGCCGTGCCGACCTGTACGCGTCCGATCTCGTCGGATCTCGGCCGCTGTACGGGTTGGTCTTGGTTGGTACTTGGTTGGGTGACCTCCTGGGAATACCGAGTGCGGGGTGCTGGGGCTGGTCTTCCATTTTTTACGCTCTTCTCTTGCGTTTTGGCGCTGAGGAGCCTGTTGGGTGGGTTTAACCTCCTCGGGGACCCTGTGCTCCCCGTATCACCGGGCCCGGTCCGGGGTGATGCTCGTTGACCCGTAGGCCCCGGATAGCCCTGTTGGGAACCGGAACGCGGGCTGCGGCGGTGCCGCAGGTGTGTTTCGGGGTTTCTTTCCTGAGGGGTTATGGGACCAACCATTGCATGGGGTGATGCCTGGGTGGTTGGTTCTCTGGTGTGTTGCTGCAGTGTCAACTCCCGGTTCTCCGGTTGAGGGTGCCCCTGCACGTTCATGACGTCTGCCGATCGTATGGGCTTTTTCTGTGGGCAGCTGTCAGGGGCCGAGTGGTCTACGGATCCCACTTCTGATGTGCTGTTTGGAAGCTTGGTTATGCGACAACGCCAGCATACGCCCCTTCCGCCGGGGCGGCTGTTTCAGCTGTCCTTTCTGGCGCCTGCCTCGTCCGCAGTTTCCAGGCTTGGGTTGACAGCCTGTTGCCTGGTCTTTTTCCCCGGTGCACTGCCTGCTTCCGTTGGTTAACTCTTGTGTGTTATGACCATGCTGTCTGCCTGTTGCAGGGCTTGTGTTCCAGGCGGTGTGCTGTTGGGGAGGACAGGGCCCGCTCGGCTGAGGGGCCTTTTGTCCGAATACGCTGGCGATGTGGGGGGCGGGGCACTACGTGCCCACCTGGTGGGGTCTTGATGCTGGCATCATGGACTTCTCCGGGCCCCCATTCCAGGGAGTCCAGTCCTTTTGGTGGGTCTGGGTCTTCCTTCGCGCTCCGCTGCTACGGCCTTGCCACGGGGTTGGGTTTGCCCTTGACCCCGTGATTCTGGGGGCAGTGACGAGGTTGTTCCTACGTTCGTTCCCGGGTGGCATGCGGGTTGTGCGTGGGTGTAGTCGTGGGGTCAAGCCACGGTCTGCTCACCCTGTGCGTTGGGTTGCTTGTGTGCCTCTTCGCACGGTCGGGTCCGTCGCCCTCCCGTGAGGCCCCTAATAGGGGGGATGCCCTCCATTAGGGGGGGTCGGGGGGGCTTGGCCCTCCCTGTTCTGATGGTTGTGGGGGGCTGTCAGCGGGGTGTATTTGTCAGCCAGCGGCTCCGCTTGGCCTCCCTTGTGCAGTAGGTGATGCCAAGCAGAGCCCCTTAACGAAACAGAACGTTAGGTTATGGCTATAACCAAGTTCTGTTAGTTAGGGGCGACGCTTGGCATCAGACGGCCGCTGCAGCCCTTGACCTCACCTTGTGGTGAAAGCTTGGGAAGGAGGAGAGCAGGTGACCACACACCTGCTTATGAAGGTAAGCTGATGAGGGGTGTGGTCAGACTAATACTGGTATTAAAGGTATATTTGTGGAATGTTATTCAGTACGCGTGCACGTACGCGAGGGAGTGCAGTAGGTGATGCCAAGCGTCGCCCCTAACTAACAGAACTTGGTTATAGCCATAACCTAACGTTTTGTTCTGTTGTTCTGTTCTGTTCTGTTTTTGTAATTTGTTTCTCAGTTTAGGCCACCATTATCCCCCCCCCTTCTTTTGTAAAGTGCATTGGGTATGTGAAAGGTGCTATATAAATCCAAGCCATTATTATTATTATTATTATTATTATTATTATTATTATTATTATTATTATTATTATTATTATTATTATTATTATTAGAGATAAAATAGATACATTAACAAGATTCTATGGCTGTAGCTACCAATGGAGATAAAATATGATACATTAGGAAAGGTCATTTCTATCTATGCTAGTCCGTGCTGTATCCAGTGACTAAAACAACTTTTAAAACATGGAAGTCTGAACTGAAAGAACTTACTTAAAGCCTGCTTCTTTCGGTGTTTTTCCATCCACCCACTGCCAGGTCTCCGGGGTCACCAAATCACTCAGACCAATCCAGTAGCTCATCCTTATCTTTTTCAGAACAGCATCACCAGACACTTCAGCATTGTAGAGTTTCATGGCGTGTCCCTGACAATGTAGTAAATAAACAACAATGGTCTGATTTACCACAACGTTATGGTTGTTTTTATTAAACTGTACTTTGAAGAAGTTTATTCGTTCCACACATTGCGACATAGTCATGCAGCGAACACACATGCGATGGGCGACACACACAGGAAACACACACACAGGAAACACACACACACAGGAAACACACACAGGAAACACACACAGGAAACACACACACACAGGAAACACACAGGAAACACACACACACAGGAAACACACACAGGAAACACACACAGGAAACACACACACAGGAAACACACACACACAGGAAACACACAGGAAACACACACATAGGAAACACACACAGGATCTTTCGCAGATGAAATTAAATCTGCACTTGACCCATCCCGATCCCGTCGTCCTCCCCAAGGGCAGCCGGGAGCAGAATGATCACATTTGCAATTGATCATTTTGATCAGTTGCAAATCGCTTCCGTGCCACCTGTTGAATACGGGGGTCAGCACGGAGCAGATGCAACGCTGAGCCTCTCACTGTTTTGCACACGGCCCTTGCCTTATAAGGAGCTGGAGGGGGCGTGTCTGTATGGACATTCAGGTGTACGCGAACGCGCTTCCTGTTTAAGAATGAGTGAAGTTCTTTAGCTGCAATGATTTTTGGCCACTTACGGAGACCGTTTTCACATGTTCAGGAATGAACATAAACCTCACCGCTGTTCTCCCAGAGCTCTGGTCCTGAATAAACCTCACCCACTGTTCTCCCAGAGCTCTGGTCCTGAATAAACCTCAACCACTGTTCTCCCAGAGCTCTGGTCTGGAATAAACCTCACCCACTGTTCTCCCAGAGCTCTGGTCCTGAATAAACCTCACCCACTGTTCTCCCAGAGCTCTGGTCTAGAATAAACCTCACCCACTGTTCTCCCAGAGCTCTGGTCCTGAATAAACCTCACCCACTGTTCTCCCAGAGCTCTGGTCTAGAATAAACCTCACCCACTGTTCTCCCAGAGCTCTGGTCCTGAATAAACCTCACCCACTGTTCTCCCAGAGCTCTGGTCTAGAATAAACCTCACCCACTGTTCTCCCAGAGCTCTGGTCTGGAATAAACCTCACCCACTGTTCTCCCAGAGCTCTGGTCTAGAATAAACCTCACCCACTGTTCTCCCAGAGCTCTGGTCTGGAATAAACCTCACCCACTGTTCTCCCAGAGCTCTGGTCCTGAATAAACCTCACCCACTGTTCTCCCAGAGCTCTGGTCCTGAATAAACCTCACCCACTGTTCTCCCAGAGCTCTGGTCCTGAATAAACCTCACCCACTGTTCTCCCAGAGCTCTGGTCTAGAATAAACCTCACCCACTGTTCTCCCAGAGCTCTGGTCCTGAATAAACCTCACCCACTGTTCTCCCAGAGCTCTGGTCTAGAATAAACCTCACCCACTGTTCTCCCAGAGCTCTGGTCTGGAATAAACCTCACCCACTGTTCTCCCAGAGCTCTGGTCTAGAATAAACCTCACCCACTGTTCTCCCAGAGCTCTGGTCTGGAATAAACCTCACCCACTGTTCTCCCAGAGCTCTGGTCCTGAATAAACCTCACCCACTGTTCTCCCAGAGCTCTGGTCCTGAATAAACCTCACCCACTGTTCTCCCAGAGCTCTGGTCCTGAATAAACCTCACCCACTGTTCTCCCAGAGCTCTGGTCTGTAATAAACCTCACCCACTGTTCTCCCAGAGCTCTGGTCTAGAATAAACCTCACCCACTGTTCTCCCAGAGCTCTGGGTCTGGAATAAACCTCACCCACTGTTCTCCCAGAGCTCTGGTCTAGAATAAACCTCACCCACTGTTCTCCCAGAGCTCTGGGTCTGGAATAAACCTCACCCACTGTTCTCCCAGAGCTCTGGTCTGTAATAAACCTCACCCACTGTTCTCCCAGAGCTCTGGGTCTGAATAAACCTCACCCACTGTTCTCCCAGAGCTCTGGTCTAGAATAAACCTCACCCACTGTTCTCCCAGAGCTCTGGGTCTGGAATAAACCTCACCCACTGTTTTCCCAGAGCTCTGGTCTAGAATAAACCTCACCCACTGTTCTCCCAGAGCTCTGGTCCTGAATAAACCTCACCCACTGTTCTCCCAGAGCTCTGGTCTGTAATAAACCTCACCCACTGTTCTCCCAGAGCTCTGGTCTGTAATAAACCTCACCCACTGTTCTCCCAGAGCTCTGGTCTGGAATAAACCTCACCCACTGTTCTCCCAGAGCTCTGGGTCTCTTTCTGTCGTCTTTGCCTGAGAAATGCTTCATCTGCTGGGGTCGGCTTCTCACATCCTTACAGTAGTAACTAACACATGACATCTAATGGTTTCATGGTATCAACACAGTACCTGTAACTCTTCTTGTTCCTCCGTGCTGGTGATGATCACCAGGTCAGCTCCTTTTCCCTTACAGTACGCTTTGCTGTCAGTCCAGGTCTTCTCCTCCATAGAGAAGTTCGCAGAGAAGTAGTAGCAAGAAGAATTAAACTTCGTCCATTCGTAGCCCCGCTTGGAAGCAACCAGGGTGGGAGGTAACCCACCACAACCACCAGACCCTGCTCCCCAGCCTGCTTGCCCTCAGAGGGTGAGGGCTCCACCCTCTTGGCATGGGGACTATGTTACTGGGTAAATGCCACGGGTTGGTGGACTGAAGTGTTCAGTTTCTGTTCATGGACTGGAATGTTCTATTGCTGTTGCAAGAGGGAAGGGGGGAAAATGTTATGTCCTGTTATGCTACGTATAGGTTGTGACATACTAGCAGTTACACTGTAGGCTACTGTGCCTTTAATAGACAGGCGTGGTTAGCGCTCGAGGTAGGGCTGGTGTTGTAACGTAAACGGCAGTCGAATAAAGTTATGAAACCACACGGTCGTGTGTTCATTGTCTCAACATAATACGTGGCTTCACTTACTTCGAGTTCGCGTGGCTTCACTTCGCCTGCCACATCGCAGTCATCAGTTGCAGTGCTCCACATCAGTAATCACATTTCAACGTTGAAGTTGAAGTAGGTGCTGTATTTTGTTGAAGTAAGTGCTGTATTTTATTTCCCATCAAGCAAGATTCACGCTTGCAGCTAAGTGCTTATAACGTTACGTGAGTCCACATGTGCAGTCGCCCACGCTGCAGTCATCAGTAATCAAAATAATATTAATCACTTTTCAACGTTGAAGTAAGTGCTGTATTTTATTTCACATCAAGCAAGATTCACTTTTGCAGCCATGTACAGTAAGTGCTTATAACGTAACGTGAGTCAAGCGCGACTTTCACTCACTTTTCCCATCGTCCAAGGCCCTTAAAACAAGATTACAAACATCACGCAACACTTTCACTCACTTTTCCCATCGTCCAAGGCCCTTAAAACAAGATTACAAACATCACGCAACACTTTCACTCACTTTTCCCATCGTCCAAGGCCCTTAAAACAAGATTACAAACATCACGCAACACTTTCACTCACTTTTCCCATCGTCCAAGGCCCTTAAAACAAGATTACAAACATCACGCAACACTTTCACTCACTTTTCCCATCGTCCAAGGCCCTTAAAACAAGATTACAAACATCACGCAACACTTTCACTCACTTTTCCCATCGTCCAAGGCCCTTAAAACAAGATTACAAACATCACGCAACACTTTCACTCACTTTTCCCATCGTCCAAGGCCCTTAAAACAAGATTACAAACATCACGCAACACTTTCACTCACTTTTCCCATCGTCCAAGGCCCTTAAAACAAGATTACAAACATCACGCAACACTTTCACTCACTTTTCCCATCGTCCAAGGCCCTTAAAACAAGATTACAAACATCACGCAACACTTTCACTCACTTTTCCCATCGTCCAAGGCCCTTAAAACAAGATTACAAACATCACGCAACACTTTCACTCACTTTTCACATGCAGTAAGTGCTTGTATTTCTGAGTCATATGCACCACGCAAGGCCCTTAAAACCAGATTACAAACATCACAAAAATCCGTACCCACATTCAGCACCGCTCTTAAAGAGCACCTGCGGGAGGCTGCAATTCCCCCACCACCTCCTCTCTCCCACCCACCCACCCACCCCCTCCTAATGTACAGTCCCCTCCCCATCATATGTATATACTCTGTCAGGATCTAGGGGTAACAGTACTGTATATTTGAATACCGTTTGTCACAAATATATCAGTACTAAATACCTATATGTCCCTATGCCATAAATGTCATGTATGTTGTGTATGTCATAAATGTCTATATGAATTGAAAATGGGGGACCCTGATGGAAACAAGACAAACGTCTTTCTCAGGTCTGCATCCCCTTAACAATTGTGTGTATTGAGCCGTACTGTATTGTACCCATTCTGCAATCTGTTAAATAAAGTTTTCATTCATTCATTCATTCATTCATTCATTCATTCATTCATTCATTCATTCATTCATTCATTCATTCATTCATTCATTCATTCATTCATTCATTCATTCATTCATTCATTCATTCATTCCCTCGTTGCAAGGAAGGCGACGCACATGCGATGGCGGATCACGTGGATCACTGCTATGCCAGGTACTTCATTTGGCGACTAGATTTCAGAAGGCTAATTGTAACCATATGTATATTTCTCTCCCACCCCGCCCCGCCCCCATCATGCGTATATATAATATACTCTGTCAGGATCTATGGGTAACAGTACTGTATATTTGCATATCGTATATGTCACAAATGTAACAGTACTAAATACGCGTATGTCATGTATGTCCCTATGCCATCAATGTCATAAATGTCACTATGAATTGAAAACGCGGGACCCTGATGTAAACAAGACAAAAGTCTTTCTCTGGTCTGCATCCCCTTAACAATTGTATGTATTGCGCCGTACTGTATTGTACCCATTCTGCAATCTGTTAAATAAAGTTTTCATTCATTCATTGAACGCATATAATGCTAAAAAAAATTCCTACTAAAACAGATATTTGTGACAAATACAATTTACTATTATTTGGCCGGTAAAAATATACTTGGCCGCCGGTGGATTTTTTTCATCTACCAGTGGGTGAAAAAGTAAAATTTGGACTTTAGATGCCGTGGTGGGGTTTGTGACCACCCAGCGAGAGCACAAGAGACGAATATAGAGGACTACCCACAGTTAAAAGTAATCGCTGTCGTGGATTATGATCATTCCTAGTCGCAAATTACCAGTAGGCTAATTGCATCTCTCCTGTACGCAGGGTTGGCTGCCTGACAAGTTTCCACTTCATGTGTGCAAGTACACAGTAAAATTCGCAGTGTCAAATTAACACTTAAAGAGTCGAATTTAACACTATTCCAGAGTGTATATGACTCCAACTACGAATAGTGTTAAATCGACTCTTGCTCCTGTGTTACATTTTTTTAGTTAAATTAACTCTAAATAGAGTACAAATTTAACACTCGCTTACACTGTATGGTGTTATTTAAATCGACTCTTGCTCCCGTGTTAAATTTTTTGAGTTAAATTAACTCTAATAGAGTACAAATTTAACACTCGCTTACACTGTATGGTGTTATTTAAACTTAACACTATAGGTTTAATAACACTTGAGAGTGTAATTATTATTCTCAGAAGTGTTGATAATTTACTCTTATGTGATAATATAGTCAAGTTAGACCGCGCTCACAAGTACTCACACTGGGTGCTGTAATCCCATAAAGTTCAGTATAACAAAGCAGGGTAGCCGGACCAGCACTCACAGGTTCAATGTTTTTTTAATTGGCAGCCTGAATCAAGGCAGACATGTTTCGGACTAATGTCCTTCTTCAGTGGTATGGCTAGCACTGGAAATGAATTCAAGGTGATGATTATATACACCTGGCAGTTAAATGACACGGCAGGAAATGACATCACAACGCAGGTGTGCCTATGCAATATGACTAAATGAATGACCTATCAAAATAGAGTACAATCATAATTTATACATATGTATAGATATATCTATCATCAATAAATTTATAAACAATACAATACAAAACGAAACAAAATTACCAGAAACTTGATAACATATAGCATGCCCTTTCATTTATAGGGCTAATTGAGCCACTTTACTTGAATTGAATTAATTAATTTCAAATTATCCATAGGGCATCTAGTTTGGCAACAAACAACATCTTTAATCAGACCAGAAATAACAATGTGGGAGTAAGGAGGTTAAAGGAAACAGGTTAAGACGTTCTCTTCATTCATACCTTTAGGTTCGATACAATTAAACAGGTGGATATAATAACATTCACGTTGCAGCAGCAGTTTGTGTCTGTCTCCACCTCGCTAGCTCTAGTCCCATATATTTGAGGTCGTTGACGGTATGCTTACACTTAGAGAAATGCCGAGCTACCGATGACTTGACATCTAAATTCCTCACAGCACATTTGTGTTCACTTATTCTTGATTTAAAGGCTCTCGTTGTTTTGCCCACATAGGAAAAATTACAAGGACATTTTAGCAAATACACCAGATTGGACGAATTACACGTTATCCGTCCTTTGACTCGGATATTTTTCCCCGTTTTTGGATGTGCGAAAAATTTATCTTTAATCATACCCTGGCACTGAACACAGGATTGGCAGGGAAAATTTCCGTCTGGGATGTTGGACATAAAATGAGAAGGTTTCTTTAAGGGCAAATCAGTTTTGACTAGGAGATTAGATAAATTTGCTTGTCTCTTGTAAAAATAGTTAGGCGAATGCTGAAACGCTGTCCCTATGAGAGGGTCGGACTGCAGAATATGCCAATGTTTATTGACAATAGTCCGCGTGTCTCTCGTAATAGGACTGTAAGTAGACACGAAAGATACTTTGTCAGGTTTATCTTCTTTCTTTCTGGGGATAAACAACGTGGCCCTGTCGATATGCTTGGTTTTATTAAAGGCTTTTAGTGTCAAATCAGCACTATATCCTCTCTCGTGGAAACTGCCACGGAGTACCTTTGCTTGTGCAATAAATGTATCGTCAGTATCACATATTCTCTTATAGCGAAGTATTTGGCTATAAGGAAGACTGTTCTTCAAGGCTGGGGTGTGATAACTAGAATAATGTAAGAACGAGTTACGATCCGTCTCCTTTTTAAAAACCTCTGTGTGTAATGAGATGCCATCTGGGGCTTTCTTGATCAAAACATCGAGGAAGGGTAAATTATACATATCAAACTTTAATGTAAACTTTATCGTTCTTCTACAGGAGTTCAGGTACTCAAGGAAGGCAAAAAGTTCGGATGATGAACCAGACCAAATAAAAAACAGATCGTCAATATAGCGCATATACGATTTGACACATTTCTCAAACGGGTTATTATTAAAGATATGATCCACTTCATATTTGGACATATAAAGATTGGCTAGGTTCACAGCGGCTGGAGAGCCCATGCTGAGGCCTCTGTTTTGTAAATAGTATTTATCTTGGAATCTAAAATAGTTTCTAGTTAGAACTAGATCCGTTAAACTAACCAGCGCTTCTGTAGGGGGGAGTAATACTTCCCTCGAGTTTAAATAAAAACTCAGCGCGTCCAGCGCATCTGCATGTGGAATGCTGGGGTAAAGGCTGACTACATCTATGGTAACTAGTAAGTCTGTAGGACTAATGTTGCAGGACGAGAGCCTGTTCAAAAAAGTAGTGGTATCCTTCAAGTAACCACGCTGAGAAGAGGCCAAATCCTTAATATGCGCATCAATGAACTGAGAGATTTTTTCTGTGGCAGAGCCAATACCGGAAACAATAGGTCTACCAGGAGGGTTAATCATATCCTTATGGATTTTAGGTAAAGTGTAAATAATAGGAGTAACCGGGTACTCTACGAACATAAACTTGAATTCATTTTCTGTAATTGCCTCAGACAATCTCAGGCTTTTAAGGACCGTTTTGATTTCCGTAGAAAATCTGAACACAGGGTCTGAATTTAGAAGGGTATATACCTCAATCTCATTCAATTGTCTGTTTATCTCAGATATATACGAGCTCTTGTTTTGGAGCACGATACCAGACCCCTTGTCAGCTTTTCTAAAAATTAAATCTTCCTTCTTCATGAGCTCCTTCAGTGCTGCAGACTCCGATTCAAGTAAATTTGGATAAAGATGGGCTTTGTGACTGGTCTCACATAACTTAAGGACATCATTTTGTACTAATCTGCAGAAAGTTTCAACTGAGGGAGGATTGAGATGGGGAGTAAACAGACTACGGGGTTTAAATACTTTTCTTTTAAAGGTGTCTGGCTCTATCTCAGGCCTAGCATCAGCATCATCATCACTTATCAACACATTTTCATTAGCGTATTGAGTTCTCTTATCAAACCCTCTGGCATAAAATGCTTTCAACTTAATATTTCTAAAAAACTTAAATAGTTCTACCTTAGTAGTAAATGCATCCACCTTGCGGGCTGGTACAAAAGATAAACCTTTAGACAGGATATTATGATGTGGGTCGCTCAATAATACATCTGAAATGTTGACAATGTTAGATGTAATGCTCATCACCGGAACCGTGGATTTTTTCCTCTGGCCCCGCCTCGTCTTCCTATGGGTTCTCTCTCCGGTCGGGGCGGGAGCGGAGCGTCCTGCTCGCCTCGAAAAACAGACTGGCTCCGGAGAGGGTATCTGCCTGGCTGAGAGGGCGCCTCGTCGGAGCTCACCGCTGTGGAGGAGGAGTCGGTATGTCGTTGCCTGTCTCTGGGCTGCCAAGTCGGCCTGCGGTTCCTGGAAGGTGGATTGTGGAGCCATGGATACACCATATGTGTTGCGTAGTCTTGAACATCTCTTCTCCTCTTGGCTCTCTTGTGCAGTTCGATGTCCTGTTTATACTTATCAAGTTTCTGGTTCACTGACACGAGCAGTTCGGTCAGTTGGTCAGGGGTTAGAATAGTTTTAATTTCTTCCTCTAACAAGGCAAGATCCTCTCTGACTTTGGCTAATTTAGAGCCTTCATTATCTATGATTAAAAGCAGTAGATCCATGGAACACTTATCCAGGATCGAACACCACTTTTCACAGAACTCAGGTGAATCTCTTCCCAGCGTGGGTTCTTTGTTGATGCGAAGGCCCCTCGGTATAATGGCATCCTGCCAGTAATTGGTGAGGGTCGTACTGTGGAGTAGGGTACGCGTCTCTCTCTGCCTTAGACGTGAGAGCGACAAGGCCAGTGCTTCTCTTCCTTTGGGTGGAGCAGGTGCCGAACTCTCTGGCACTGGGAATAAGCTGCAGATTCTGTCGCTTTCCCCCTTGGAAAAAGCAAAGCCTCTTTTCTCCATGTTTAGCAGTATGAGCTGCTGTCGTCCTCCAGGGAATTGGGTTCGTAGAAAAATGTTTGGAGCTGCAGGTCTCGAAAGCTATTTGGGTAGCTTTGAATCAATATAGTCAAGTTAGACCGCGCTCACAAGTACTCACACTGGGTGCTGTAATCCCATAAAGTTCAGTATAACAAAGCAGGGTAGCCGGACCAGCACTCACAGGTTCAATGTTTTTTTAATTGGCAGCCTGAATCAAGGCAGACATGTTTCGGACTAATGTCCTTCTTCAGTGGTATGGCTAGCACTGGAAATGAATTCAAGGTGATGATTATATACACCTGGCAGTTAAATGACACGGCAGGAAATGACATCACAACGCAGGTGTGCCTATGCAATATGACTAAATGAATGACCTATCAAAATAGAGTACAATCATAATTTATACATATGTATAGATATATCTATCATCAATAAATTTATAAACAATACAATACAAAACGAAACAAAATTACCAGAAACTTGATAACATATAGCATGCCCTTTCATTTATAGGGCTAATTGAGCCACTTTACTTGAATTGAATTAATTAATTTCAAATTATCCTTATGTGATAACAAATTAACTCTGATTGAGTTGAATTCCAATGCTCATTAACACTGCATTGAGTTATTAAAAGTTAACACTGAGGTCAAATAACTCTGCTGAAGTGTTGCCATTACACAGTACTGTGTTGATAATTTACTCACTAGTAGTGAAAAAACAGCTCTGCAAATAACACCCATTAACACTGCACAGTGTCAATGAAACCGGACACTATATTGGTGAAAATAAACCTCACTGGTGTTAATTTTACACTTAATTTACTCTTGTGAAATTGCATTTACATACAATATACATTAAAAAATCACAAGTTACCACAAAATGATTTCAACAATTTTATTGTTGGTCAGGCAGGGTCAGGCAGGCTTATAAAAAAATAAAACATAAATATACATTGACCTCAGCAGGTCTGCATAAAGTGCAATATGGAACAATACTTCACAGCTGATTTATACAACACCTTTACAACTATATAGGGTTGGGCATCGTTTGGATTTGAACGATTCCGGTTCAGATTTTTTTTGAAAATGTGTACATTTTTTCATACTATTCACATTTTCAGTTGACTTGATACAGTTTAATTTGGTTGCTGTACTGTAACTATGGTATTAATTAACAAAGTAAAAAAAATAAAAAATTAAGAATCGAAATGCAAATATGTTACTTCCGGTTCCAGAACCGGATGTTAGGAACCGGTTGCTATTAGAACCGGTTTTCGGTACCCAACCCTATTTACAACTCCGTCTGGATGCAGTAATAAAACAATCACATTAGCAGGTCTGCATAAAGTGGCAATATGGAACAATATACTTTGAGCAATCTGTCGTTCGATAATTCATTTGAATATCAAATGGTTTAAAGTAACACAGCTGATTTATATCCAAGACCTTTACAACTCCGTCTGGATGCAGTCTGACCTTAAAGGCATGGTAATGGTCATCAAAACACATGGTTTCCATCAGTTTTCCACAGAGCAATACACTGTCATCTTTCACAGCAATAGTCTTGATCTTACAAAACACAGGCATCTCAAATGCTACCTCAGTACAGATAATCAAGTCACAGCGGTACTCTGTACCATGATGTTTTATCCACTTGGCAGAAAAAACACTGGTTACATCTCCAAATAAGGAAGCAATCTCTGGACCTTCTTTGAGCTCAACAAGTGCCACCATCTTTCCTGGACCTATGGTTAATCTTTCTTTGGTAAAGGACTCCCGATACATTGCCATACAACTTTGGTGCTTTTGGGCTAATGTCTTTGTAATGTTTTTAAAGCTTTTTAATTGTCTCTTAAAGAAGTTATGTTTAGCTTCATAACGCATGCACCACATGTGCAGAATTGGGCCAATGTTCCTTATATTACGAGGGTAATGTATCATGAAGTGATGCTTTGGCAATAGGTTGCTTCTAGGAAATAACTGCTTGAAGAGCCGATGATGATCAGTGATTACATGTTTGAGATAAATGGTCATGCCATATGACAGGACTGGTGAAAATACAATGTTAACAATCTGTAGAAGCAAAAGCAGAAGATGCCAGTACTTATCATCAGTCTGTATTAAATCACCAAATATCAGAGGCATATTGCGCAACAAGCACCAAGACTGTGTGGCATTCAACCCCAAATCCTTACTTTCATCCAACAACTTGACTCTTGGCGGACGGTTTCGCTGCTGATTGTAACCATAGTCAAAAGCATGTATTCTGCCAGCCAGTTGTTCAGCATTTAGAAGTTTCTCCTGAAGAATGTACTTGAGAATAAGTTTCACCTCAAACTGAGCAACCCCCTCTAAAATATCATGCATGATATCTACAGAGAAGTTTGTGGCTGTGTTGAAATACTCAAGTGAATTCAACAGACAACTGCGTTTCACGCCATATATATGAGGTAGCGTTGGATCTGTCTGTATAGTTTGACAGTGTTGTGCGTGCATCTCAACAGTTCTTAGTACAACAGCCGGATCATCTTCACAGAATACAGTCTGAAAACGAGCTTTCTCAAGGAGACAGAAACGACAGCAATACCGAGCCCCAAATGACTCCACAAACCCAAACAGACCATGCAAGCCAAGGTTATCCCCAGTGACCTGAACTATGGTACCACGAATTACGTGTCTAAACATGGGAATTTTAAGTCCCTCTGTCTCCAGTACTTTCAGATCATTGACAAGTGGCTCAGGTATCAAATTGAAATCATAACGCTTAATGTCCTGTGCATGGAAAAGAGCACACAAATGAATATTAATCAAAGAGGAATTATAGATTGGGGGGAAATTTCTTAATGTAAAGTATACACCACCTAATTTATGTATACCCTTTTTAGAGCCCAATGGATTTGCAGTTTCAAAGTCATCATAAAAAAGTTGAATTTGAAAGGAATCTTTTTCTACTGAAAACAGGGGACTTTCTTTCAAATAGGTGGCATCTCTCAAGTCTGCATACACACCTTCCTTAGTCATGTGCCTGGGCTTTAACATGTCTGCAAGTTCTGGGTTTTGAAAAATGCTCTTCAGCGTTTCCAAAATGGGAACATATGCAAACTTATCAGTTACAATGACCTGGTCATATGTCCCAGTAGTTTTGTTTCTTCTGCTGTCAAATCTTGTGCCAAGCACCTTTTCAACGGGTTCAACTTTTCCCCATTTCTCTTTGAAGTGTTTGTTTATTTTTGCCTCAGAATTTAAGTGTGTGAATGGGTTTTCCAACTTTTGGAATGACTGTTCTAAGCTGTTCTTATTTTCTGTGTCCTGTGGAGATAAGCACTGTAGAGCTGCATCTTTAGCGTGACTATGAATCTCAGAAATCACTTCTTCCATGGTTGAGACAAAACTTTTTACAGTAGACTGACTGGTTCCAGCAGCCTTGAGTTGTGCAACAGCAGTTGCACACATATCGAGAGTGCTCCTATTAGAGTTTCTGAACAGTCCACATGTGGCCGTCGCATCGACATCAGATGTTGTGGCGGTCTCATCTACATTAGCGATCACCGCCTCTCCTACACTGTTTACATTAACATCAGTGTCAACCTCTTGGTCAATATACTCAGTGTGTTTGTTGTCTAAATGTTTCCTAAAACCTGAAAACGTACCAAACCTATAGCCACATCCAGTCTGAGCACATTTAAGGCGAAGCTTTTTTCCTTGAACGTAACCGTGAACTATTCGCAAATGCCTAACAAGCCTATTTGTACAACCTAACTCCTTCCGACAATCAAAACACTTCATGGCGGAGGAGAAGCCTCATGCACTAATGAAGCAACCTCGCCCTAACTTCAGCAACACGAGGACTCTCCTTGACTTTCCCAACATCAATACTATACACAGTGGTCTGGAGGAACGTGTACATGTTGCGCAGCATGGTGTTGTATGCTGTGCCAAACACATAATGTGCCTTAAAGAGTTCATCTAAAGCACCAAGAGAAGAGATTGACTTGCAAGGTATGGCCTTCTTGTCAAGAATGATGTAGAACCGGTGGATCGCATTCTTCTTCACTCCAACAGCCAGGAGATAGGGTTGATTGCTGGTAGTGATGGCATCAAGATGCTCTTGGATGCTTGTTCCAGTCTGAGAAGACAAACACACATGGAGAAACAATTAGAATTACATGATTGTGGCGGCTGGGTGGCGCAGCAGTCACGAAAGGGGCTAAGAAT
>NW_028169398.1:0-14387 GCF_963971535.1 Notolepis coatsorum | reverse complement strand
AGATGCCGTGAGATTTTTGTGTCTCTATTGACTGTTTTTAGTTGACATGTTTTAATAAAAGAACATCAAAAGTCTCTCTCTCTCTCTCTCTCTCTCTCTCTCTCTCTCTCTCTCTTCTCTCTCTCGCTCTCTCTCTCTCTCCTCTCTCTCTCTCTAGAGAGAAAACGAGAAAGAAAGAAAGAGAGGGGGAGAAAGAGACTGGAGAGAGAGAAAGAGAGAAAGAAAGAAAGAAAGAAAGAAAGAAAGAAAGAAAGAAAGAAAGAAAGAAAGAAAGAAAGAAAGAAAGAAAGAAAGAAAGAAAGAAAGAAAGAAAGAAAGAAAGAAAGAAAGGCAGGGAGAATAAAGAGAGAGAAAAAGAGAGAGCTGTCCTGTATTGTACCCATTCTGCAATCTGTTAATACAATTTCCAATCAATCAATCAATCAATCAATCAAACACGCCTCCCGCGCCGCCTCGAATCCAACCAATGCAAAAAAGAGAGCTTGCCGCCCGGGAGCCGCCCGCGAGGCGTGCTCCCGCTTGCGGCCAGTGTGCACAGTAGCGTCCGTTAACATCAGTGGTGCAGTCGTAATATGGGAACTGGTAACACGCACGCCACGTGCACGCGCACGCGCGGGTACGTGCATGCGCACAGAACTGATTTATACACGCACGCACACACACACACGCACACACACACACAAGCGCATATACGCAAGTGCAATCTTTCTATCATACAAGCTCTTCTTGCTCTCTATTTGTGTGAATGTGCGCGTGGAAAGCTGGCGCGCAGCACAGACGCTTGATTCAATATCATAAGCAGGTAGACCCCCATCACGAATTCCGAGCCACATTAGTATTCACCTCCACTGCCTGTGTCACACAGAATGAAGGGGGAGATGTATTCAGATAGCCAACACCCAGACACTTAGTCTACCTGCGCTTTTTGTTATGTAAAACGGTGGCCGGGTACTAGACACAACGAATGGATACAGCGCATTTTTGTGTGCGCGTACACGCAAGTACACATCCGTGCGCGATCGCCTGTACTTCTGCCTCAGTGATCTGGTAACACGGCGTGTAACTGGGTGTGACCGCGACTGCACCACTGGTTAACATGGGAGCGGAAGTGAAGCGGCAGCCGCCCGTCCGTCCGACCGTGTTCATTCGTGTGCTGTGTGCCCTGGGCGTGAGAGGTGTTTTAGGGGGCTTTCACACTCAGCCTTTTGTATCGAATCACCGTCCCGGAGCACGGGGGGGAGTGTTCTCACTCACCCCTTTTGGGGTGCGAAACGGCGCTGAATCGTTTCACCCCCCGCTGAACGGGATCAGCTGGCAGAGGTGGTTTCGGGGTCGGCCCCAGGAGAACGGGGGGTGTGGCTTTGCGAGCTTGTACCTTTTCACGGGCGTGGCGCCTGGTGCTGACATAACGTCATAAATTTTGTTTGCCATTGCTATGTCTATACATTGTTCGAATGCATTTATTTCTATTAGACCAGTGGTGCCCAACCAGTCGGCCGTGGTCGACCAGTAGATCGCTCAAAACGCTCAAAAGCGGACTCTACAACACCATCCATTCGTGATAAAATGGGGTGGGTTATATTGACAAGGCTTGACAACAGAGGTTCAAATATAACTTCATATTTATTGGCAATTTGTTCATTTTATATCAACATCCAGAGTCCGCAGTCGTGTTAAGACATTCCCGTTTACATTTTCGGTCGACCAGTAGATCAATGACATTCAATATAATCGATGCGAGAAATGTTACTGGTAAAAGGTTATAAAGCTAACTAGCGGTAGCCGTTAGCTTAGCGTTATTGTTAACGCTGCAAAACGATCAAAAGCGGACTCTACAACAGAGTTCCATTCGTGAGAAAAGGGGGGTGGGTTATATTGACAAGGCTTGACAACAGAGGTTCAAATATAACTTCATATTTATTAGTTATTTGTCTCTTTATATCAACATCCATTCTCCAGTCTCCGTGTTAACACTTCCTGTGTTTACATTTCGAGCGTGACATCATCGACTACGGCAAGCTTACAAGCTCAAAACGCAAACCGTAAACAAAACCCAGAGCGCACCCAGACTGAAGTGTGTACACAAACTAGAGGGGGGAGAGGGGGGGGGGGAGTTCGCATCAGATCTCAGAACGGGCAGAACGGAACGAAATAGAAACGAATAGGGTGAGTGAGAAAAGGCCCTTAATATCAACATCGCCGTTGTCATGGGGAAGAGATAGAGAGACAGAGAAATCTGGGTTGTAGGCAGCGGTGCGTTCCTGATATCAACACTGTGATTGCACGCACACTAATGGCGCCACGTGCACGCGCGCTCCCGGCGAGTGCGCGCGCTCCCGCGCATGCGCATAAATGTCCCCTCGCTTGAGCACAGACTAAAGACAGTGCCTAATTGCCTCTACGAATGGAATGTAACACATATCATTCACAAGTTAGGTGTGAATGTATCTGAGAACGTATTTAGCACACCTGACGACCGGCGCTATTGATATGCAAAGTAGCCCAGGTGGGTACTTATAGCCAGTTGACGAGTGCAGAGCATTCCTGTGTGCATGCACGCGCTTCTGGTCAAAATCTTTGTCTGCATGGAGTGCAACCCCATCCCATGACCAACGCATGCCTGGTTGTAGGTCAGGAGACGTAGCGGTTGCTATGGGCGGTCAGCCGTTGCTAAGGACTATAGTTTATAGCTGTACATTTCGCCCGGTGTAAGTTAGACTAGGACACGAGGCTGAGACGTGTAGACGTGGACAAAAGACCTCAGGAGCTAGAGGGTGGGGGGAAGGGACACGTGGCCCCACCCTCCGGTGGCCACGAGCTAGCTTTGGCTAACAGGGAAGGCTTTTTGGATAACAGCTAGGCCGCAACAATCACCGAGCGGGCCACAGGAGAGATCATTAGAATAATGAATTTAGTTTCTTCAAAGACTTTCAAAGACTTTCAAATTGTTTCCATCTTGTACAAGTCTATGTTTATGAAAATAAACATCACAATCTAAGGAAAGAGATCACGTTGCCAGTGTCGAATTCTTTTTGGGACGAACGCATCCACGGGGTAGGATAGAGGGAATCAGTCAGTACGATAAGAAAGAGATAAATACAATGCAGAAAACTTCACGGAACCACAGGTGACGAGGTGATACTGGCTGATTACCGAAGAATCCAATACTTTAAAACGCCTCACTTAGTGTCCTCTCAAAATTGGTTG
Organism: Notolepis coatsorum; assembly: GCF_963971535.1. Taxonomy (NCBI): domain Eukaryota; kingdom Metazoa; phylum Chordata; class Actinopteri; order Aulopiformes; family Paralepididae; genus Notolepis; species Notolepis coatsorum. The sequence goes on along the minus strand of NW_028169398.1, from coordinate 11,180 downwards.
GTGCAGCTAAACCCTCAACCTGCTCGCTTGACCCTCTTCCAGCAACTCTCATTAAAGAATTTTTCCTACCCTTAGGTCCCAGCCTACTTAACATCTTCAACACTTCACTGTCTACTGGCGTAGACAGCCGTTATTAAACCACTACTTATAAATTTACCTCAACCCTCTAATCTTGAAAAACGACAGACCTATCTCCAATCTTCCCTTCTTAACCAAAATATTAGAACGGATTGTTGCAATGCAATTTACCGACCATCTATCAAGTAACAACCTTCACAAATCTTTTCAATCTGGCTTTAGAACCGTCCACTCCACCGAAACGGTGCTTACCGCTTACCAAAGTCACAAACGACTTACTGCTTTCTATTGATTCTAAGTTAACCTCTGTGCTCTTATTGCTTGACCTCAGTGCAGCCTTTGACACTGTTGACCATTCCATTCTTCTGAGTCGGCTTGAGAATCATGTTGGCATTCAGGGTTACACAGTTGGTTTATATCTTATTTAACCGATATAATGATTTAACATCTGAGACCTTCACAGTGCAATAGCCCTTTGCTATTTTCCATTTATATGCTAACCTCTCTGCAATATCATATGCAAATTTGGCATTAACTTAAGTTTTTACGCAGATGACACCCAATTAGACAGTACCTACCTATTAAGCCGAACGATTCCTCCCAATTACAAAATATCAAGACTTGCCTGCTTGCCATTAAAAACTGGCCATGTCACAAAATGTTCTGCTCCTCAACGCAGATACAACTGAGATGTTAGTCATTGGCCCCCCTAATCAGAGAGGCCTGTTTGAGGACATCTCCCTCAAATGTGATTCTTGTCATGTCTCTCAGAGCTCCACCATAAAAATCATTGGAGTCCTCTTTGATTCCTCCCTCTCATTTAATGCACATTCAAAATATCACCAAAATGTCCTTCTTCCATCTCCGTAATGTCACACACATTTTAACTCTGGCCGACGCTGAAACACTAATTCATGCATTTGTCTTATCATATCTAGATTACTGTAATGCGCTTTTTTTCAGGCCTACCTAATTCAAGCGTCAACAATCTCCAACTCGTGCAAAATGCGGCTGCACGAATACTAACTAAAACTAGAAAATGTTATCATATCACACCAATTGTGTCCTCCTTACACTGGCTTCCCATTCAGGCTCGCACCACTCTATATATCCGATCTACTTTCACGATACTCGCCCGCTCGTGCTCTGCGTTCACAAAATGTGAGGCTCCTATATATTCCTAGGGTAATAAAGCAGACACACACACACACACACGTGCATGCGCAGATACTATATGCTCTGCCCTACGTACAGTATAGGTACAGTCTGTACTTATACTGTACGTAGGGCAGATGCAGAGCATATATAGTATCTACTAAATCCTAATGAAACAAGTAACTAGAATATATTAAGCCTATACTGTTCATTAGACACGTATGCCATACTGGCGCACACAAGACTTGCTATTTCCATGCGATTAGCTTTAGTTCTTATTTATTTATTTATTTATCCACTGTCATATTTCAGTGTTGTCGTATAGGCTATATAGTGTATTTCAATATAAGTTTAATTGATTAATGATATATTCGAAGGAATGCAGGTTTATAGCTATATCAACCCCCTCCAATGTACAGTAAATTACCAAGTATGGTTTTGTCAATATTCCAATGTACAGTTTTGCTTGTACAGTGTACAAGCAACCCCTCCTACCCAACCTCCTCCAACAGTTTCTACGTCAAATGTATATACTCTCTTTTCTGGACTCTTTTTGTATCACAAACAGTACTGTATTTGCAAATCTGGTATGTCATAAATGTATAGATGTAGCAGTACTGTCTATCTGTATGTTGTGTGTGTGTTATGATGAATTGAAAATGGGGGACCCTGATCAAGTCAAGTCAAGTCAAGAGTTTTAATTGTCACGGCATACAGGTATACAATGAAATGCGGCTGGTCTTGCCCGCGACGATGTGCAATACAGTGGTACAACATATAATAGAATCCAATAAAAATACAGTGGTACAACATATTAATAGAATCCAATAAAACAGTGCAATAAACATGTACATGGTGTGCCATCTCGGTATCTGTACATTAGTATTTACAGAGCATATAGGACATGCTAGGTAGCTTTAGTAGTGCAATACACTGTTCCTGATGTTATACTACTTTAAAGTGGCCTTTCCTCTGGCCATAAGTGTGCGTGTGTGCGGCATGAGTGTTAAAGTGGCTGCTAGTGTGTGAGCGTGCTCAGCGTGCGTGTTGTGTATGTGCTTGTGTGTGCTTGTGTGTGGATAGTTCAGTTTCTGTGTCTCTCAATGTTCATTGTTCAAGGCTCTGATGGCCTGGGGGAAGAAGCTTAGCCTAAGCCTCTCCGTCCTAGTAGCTGGGGTTCGCAGGCGTCTGCCTGACCTCAGCAGCTGGAACAGGCTGTTATTGGGGTGGTGGGGGTCTTTCATTATCCTGCAGGCTCTGGATTTGCACCTCTTGTTGTATAGAGCCTGCAGGGGAGGTAGCGCAATACCCGTGGTACGCTCGGCTGAGCGCACCACTCTCTGTAGGGCCTTCTTGTCCTGTGCCGTGCTGTTCCCATACCAGGCAGTGATGTTTCCGGTCAAGATGCTCTCTACAGCTCCTGAGTAGAAGGACTGGAGTATCTTCCCCGATACTCTGAACTTCCTTAACTGTCTCAGGTGGTACAGGCGCTGCTTCGCTTTCTTTACTACTGTGTCTATGTGTGTTGACCATGTCAGGTCCTCTGAGATGTGGACCCCCAGGTACTTGAAGCTGCTCACCCTGTCCACGGTAGCCCCGTTAATCATCAGTGGTGTGTGTGTCTCCTGCTGTCCTCTCCTATAATCCACGATCAGCTCCTTGGTTTTACCAATGTTCAGGAGCAGGCTGTTGTCCTGGCACCAACGTTCCAGTACCTCAACCTCCTCTCGGTAGGCCTTCTCGTCGTTGTCCGAGATCAGCCCCACCACCACCGTGTCGTCGGCGAACTTCACTATGGAGTTGGAGCTGAACTTGGCCACACAGTCGTGTGTGTAGAGTGAGTACAGCAGGGGGCTTAGAACACAGCCCTGGGGGGACCCGATGCTCAGGGTGATGGTGTTGGAGGTCTGACCCCCCACCCTGACCGCCTGGGGTCTTTCACTCAGAAAGTCCAGTACCCAGGCGCTCAGGGCGGAGCTCAGGCCTAGCTCGATCAGCTTGTCCACCAGTCTGGTGGGGACTATGGTGTTGAACGCTGAGCTGTAGTCAATGAACAACAGTCTCACATAGCCCCCCTTCTGACGGTCAAGGTGGGAGAGAGTGCTGTGCAGTACCTGGGAGACCGCGTCATCAGTGGACCTGTTTGTCCTGTATGCAAATTGCATAGGGTCCATATCACTGGGGAGAGAGGCACAAATGTGGTCCTTGACCAGCCTCTCGAAACATTTCATGACCACAGAGGTGAGTGCCACCGGTCTGTAATCATTTGGACATGTTGGGGAGGGTTTCTTCGGTACAGGGATGATGGTAGACATCTTGAAGCAGGCAGGGACTACTGACTCCGCCAGGGATTGATTAAATATGGCGGTGAACACCGGGGCAAGCTGGTTTGCACAGGACTTAAGTATGCGTCCTGTTATACCATCTGGGCCTGCAGCCTTCCTGGTGTTCACCTGCATAAATGCTCTTCTCACACTGTGTTCCGACAACGAGAGAGCGCCCCCGCCCCCCCGTGGTTGCCCCCCCCCCCTCCACAACAGCGGTGCGCCAGTGACGTCACTAGCCAGAGGGCTAGCGGCGACACTGTCTACACCGAACCGAGCGTAGAAGGAGTTGAGTTTGTCCGCGAGAGAGGCGTCGTCGCTCCCCATTGAGGGGGCGCTGACTTTGTAGTCAGTTATTGTCTTCAGTCCCCTCCACAAGCCTCTTGTGTCGTTTTGTGCCATTTGTGTCTCCAGTTTCTCAGCATATGTCCTCTTAGCAAGTTTAACAGCCTTGCGCAGAGTGTAGACTGAAGCCTTGTACTCTTCCATATTTCCTGACTCTCTGCCCAGGTTATAAGCCGTGGTGCGTGAGTTTAGGGCTGTTCTTATAGTGCTGTCCACCCAAGGTTTCTGGTTTGGGAAAACCCGCGCCTTCTTTGTAAGGACAATGCCGTCCACCACTGTTGCTATGTAACTCACAACGGTATCAGCATACTCGCTGACGTCACTGGCGCTTCCTTTAAACATGTCCCAGTCTGTATCCTCGAACGCGTCACGGAGCGCGGCCTCTGATTCGTCAGACCACTTTTTTGTCTCACGTGACACGACGACGTCACGCGATCTTTGTTTGTATGCTGGGATTAAAAAAATGGAGTCGTGATCGCTCGCGCTTGCAGAGCCCATCAGTGGCGGAGCCGCTACAGCCTTGTAGGCAGCTCTGAACGGGGTGTAACAGTGGCTCAAACAGTGATGTAAACAAGACGAAAGTCTTTCTCTGGTCTGCATCCCCTTAACAATTGTATGTAATTGAGCTGTACTGTACTGTACCCATTCTGCAATCTGTTAATACAGTTTTCAATCAATAAATCAATCAAACAAAGGTCTGTCCCATTGTATACCAATCAATGGGATACATTGCATGTTGACCTGCATTATTTCAAATGTATATAATTAATCATTAAAACAGATGTGTAACAAATAAGAAATACAAATTCCACAGAAGGCATTAAATAATTATTATTTTCAATCATTTCACAATAATTGCATAATTGTGTTTGAATATCTGAGTAATTAAAGTAATTATACATTTGTCCAAAATAGCTGGTTCAGATATGGTTAAGCAGCTGCCCTGTGATCATATGAATCCATATTATTTATTTTTCCGACATCACATGCGTAATTTCTTATCGTACAAATATTGTCATATTTATTTTAATTATGATTAAGTAGGGATGTCCGATATTATCGGCCTACCGATATTATCGGCCGATATCGGCATTAAAATGTGATATCGGAAAATATCGGTATCGGTAAAAAAAAACAAGAGATATGTAATGTTAATTACCTGAAATTATTCCATTTTGGGGGGGGGAACCCTGCATATATTGGTATCGGTTGATATTGGTTGATATCGGTATCGGAAATTAAGAGTTGGACAATATCGGTATATCGGTATCGGTAAAAAAGCCAATATCGAGCATCCCTATGATTAAGTAATTAATTCCAAGGAGGCCTGTAGCGTTAACATGAAGGAATCACTATGAGAACACAGTCTGTCAAGTTAATAACATTTTCAATTAGTCAATCAATCATAAGAGTGCTCCTCAGCACTCTTAAATCTGCTCTCAGCCACGCTCAAATCTGATTTGGGGACTCGCGCTACCAGCCCTAATATGTCTTAAATGGACAGAAATCTGCCTAAGAGGACATTTTTTGTCGTAAATTCGTTCGGGAACGAGACACATTCATACCAACTATTCACCTGTTTTATTCTCCACCCATATATCATCCATAGCAACACTATATTATCACCGACATCCAAGTTGGGGGATCCCCCTTTGAACGGCCCATCTGAGGCTTCTCTCCTCCACGCAGCCTGTGGTGCCTTGGTGCTGTCGCGCCTCTCATTCATCACTCTGATCTACAATCCCCTTAACTATCCCTTAAGCCCCGCTGCACAGTCCCCTTAACTACCCCTTAAGCCACACTTATTTCAAAGTATATGAAGCCTTTTCACTAGGGATGTCCGATATTATCGGCCTACCGATAGTATCGGCCGATATCGGCATCAAAATGTGATATCGGAAAATATCGGTATCGGTTTTCAATTATTTTTTTTTAAATTATTATAAATTCTTTTTTTACATTTCTATAACCTTTATTTACCCAGGCAAGCAAGTAAGAACAAATTCAGATTTTATTTATTGTCAAAAGTATGCATAATGTTGTGTTAATTCCACAACAAGAGATATGTAAGGGATAATGTATATACGTTATATGTATACGAGGTCATTGTCGCAAAATAATTGACCGACACAGAGTTTAAAATACCGAGCCGCCTCGGCGAGGTGTTTTAAACGTCAGTGAAGGTCAATTATTTTGCGACAATGATCGAGCATAGCTATACATTATCCCGCTTATTACATGGCTAACTTACTAACAATATACCTAATTCATTTTACATCGACTCGCAACACTGGTTCTGGCTCCGCTCGTCGCTCCGCCCCCTGTCATCGCCGGCAGCTTCCCCGGCAGCAGAACACCGGCAGTGTCTGATTGCACTGATGTCAGTGGGCTTGATTGCGAACAGCTGCGCACAGCGGTCATTATTGTCCCACAGCGGTCATTATTGTCTGATAACTGACCTCTGACGCGCGCTATTGACCAATCACAAGCAAGCATTTCGGCGAATGTGAAAACGCCATGTAATAAGTAATGTTAATTACCTGAAATTATTCAGTTTTTTGGGGGGGAAACCATGCATATATCTGTATCGGTTGATATCGGTTGATATCGGTATCGGAAATTAAGAGTTGGACAATATCGGTATATCGGTATCGGTAAAAAAGCCAATATCGAGCATCCCTACTTTTCACCCAATGAGTAGGCAATTCTGTCTGGCCGTCTCTGAGATGGATCGGGGGGGGGGGGGGGGGGGGGGGCATTGAAGGATGCTATTTGCACATTAAGATCAGTGTAGTACAGATAATGGGGAAGGGTGTGTGTGTGTGTGTGTGTGTGTGTGTGTGTGTGTGTGTGTGTGTGTGTGTGTGTGTGTGTGTGTGTGTGTGTGTGTGTGTGTGTGTGTGTGTGTGTGTGTGTGTGTGTGTGTGTGTGTGTGTGTGTGTGTGTGGGTGTGTGTGTGTGTGTGTGGGGGGGGGGGGTGTGGGGGTGGGGGTGTGTGTGTGCGTACGTGTTGTTTGTGCATGTGTTTTTGTATGTGCATGCTTGTGTGTTTGTGTATATGTGCGCATACTTTTGGGAGTGTGTGTGCATGGTTGTGTGTGTGTACAGTATGTTTGTCTGCATATTTTGTGTGAGTGTCTCTGTGCATACTTGTGTGAGTGTGTGTGTGTGTGTGTCTGTGCATGGCTGTATTTGTGTGTGCATAGTTGTGTGTGTGTGTACAGTATGTTTGTGTGCAAACTTGTGTGAGTGTGTGTGTGTATGGTTTTGTGTGTGTGTGTACAGTATGTTTGTGTGCAAACTTGTGTGAGTGTGTGTGTGTATGGTTTTGTGTGTGTGTGTACAGTATGTTTGTGTGCATACTTGTGTGAGTGTGTGTGTGTATGGTTTTGTGTGTGTGTGTACAGTATGTTTGTGTGCATACTTGTGTGAGTGTGTGTGTGTATGGTTTTGTGTGTGTGTGTACAGTATGTTTGTGTGCATACTTGTGTGAGTGTGTGTGTGTATGGTTTTGTGTGTGTGTGTGTGTGTGTGTGTAGTTGTGTGAGTGTGTGTGTGTGTGTGTGTGTGTGTAGTTGTGTGAGTGTGTGTGTGTACAGTATGTTTGTGTGCATACTTGTGTGAGTGTGTGTGTGCATGGTATTGTGTGTGTGCATGGTTGTTGTGTGCATACTTGTGTGAGTGTGTGAGTGTGCATGATTGTGTGTGTGTGTGTGTGTGTGTGTGTGTGTGTGTGTGTGTGTGTGTGTGTGTGTGTGTGTGTGTGTGTGTGTGTGTGTGTGTGTGTGTGTGTGTGTGCATGGTTGCATGAGTGTGTGTGCATGGTTTTGGGTGTGTGTGTGTGTGTGTGTGCATGGTTTTGTGTGTGTGCATGGTTGTGTGAGTGTGTGTGCATGGTTTTGTGTGTGTGTGTGTGTGTATAGTTGTGTGAGTGTGTGTGTGCATGGTTTTGTGTGTGTGCATGGTTGTGTGTGTGTGTGTGTGTGTGTGTGTGTGTGTGCATAGTTGTGTGAGTGTGTGTGTATGGTTTTGTGTGCGTGTGTGCATGGTTGTGTGTGTGTGTGTGTGTTTGTGTGTGTGTGTGCTGTGTGTGTGTGTGTGTGTGTGTGTGTGTGTGTGTGTGTGTGTGTGTGTGTGTGTGTGTGTGTGTGTGTGTGTGTGTGTGTGTGTGTGTGTGTGTGTGTGTGTGTGTGTGTGTGTGTGTGTGTGTGTGTGTGTGTGTGTGTGTGTGTGTGTGTGTGTGTGTGTGCATGCATGGCTGTGTGAAAGATAGACTGACAGAGGGAGACTCAGATGAAGGCAGCAGACAGACCCAGTGGATGAGTCACAAGGACAGACAGTGAGGTGACAGCGCTGCCCTGATACACACTCTCTGATACACACTGTCTGAGACACACTGCCTCATACACACTGCCTGATACACACTGCCTGATACACACTGCCTGATACACACTGCCTGAGACACACTGTCTGAGACGTCTTCTTTCAGCCACGGAACACCAGCAAAGGGGTGTCGGACGCGTCCTGAAGGGAACTGAATATCCAGTCTCGAGCTGCAAGGAGAAGAGAAGAAGAAATGCTTTCAGATTTCAGCCTCAGTTTAGTAAAGTGTCGTGAAACGCTGGCGGATACAGTCGCTAACGTGGCTCATCTTCATAGACTTGGATGCTCGGCTGCACAATATCCTTATTTTAGCATTTTACATAAATTACATTTAGTCATTCAGCTGAACGCTTTTACCCAAAGCGACTTACAAGTTCTGTACGACAAGTCAGCAGGAAGGGTACAACTCTATCAGCTGAGTAACAATGTTCATCAAACAGTGCTGAAACTGGGTGCTGCAGTGTTGCATAGTAGTAGAGACATATTAGTATAGTAGGTAGTAATATAGGCAAGGGCGATTATTTAGTGGAAGAGGCCATGATAGTAGAACGTACAGTGTTTTTTTAATTAACATTTTTAAAAGAAATGTCTTCTTTCATTTCAGATATTGATTGAAGAAGTGAGTTTTTAGTCGCCCGCGAAAGATTGGTCGTGTTTCGGCTGTCCTAACTGTGGTGGGAAGTCCGTTCCACCATTGTGGAGCGAGGACAGAGAATAGCCGGCTTCTCTTATTATCTCCTACATACACTAAGTAAATGTTCAAATGGTAAATGGGGCATTTATATACCTCTTTTATCCAAAGCGCTTTACCATTTGTTCGGATTGTTCCTCACATTCACCCATTCACTCACACACTCACACACCGACGGGGGAGGCGACCATGCAACGTGCCGACCTGCTCATCGGAGCAGTTAGGAGTACCCTCTGGGGTCGCCAAACCCGTGGGCGGTGTGATAGCTCTACCGTTACATTTTCAAATCATAATATCATAACGCAGAGACTGAGAGACTCCCTTTCTTTTGCTGCCAGTAGAACATCGGCGTACAAAGTGGAAGCTTTGTGGTCCGGTCGTGAACTTTCCATAAATGTGTCTCCATGAATCCATTTAGTTAGATCCAGCACTGAATGTATCTTGTGATTATTATAAACTTTTCGATGATGACAACAACTATTAGCCGTTAGCTGTTTCCTGGTTGATTGCAGGAAATGATGCCACACGAATGCCAGGCTGCCAATAGACAATTTGTTTTATTAGTGTGAACGTACACTTTTGTCCAGTGCCTTTGTAAGTTGCACGTAAAGGGCACAGTGATATCACATGGATATATATTGCTGTTTTTATACATTTCAACATTTGATTGCTGCATATATATATATCAAATTTGACCACCAACACGGAATGACAGGATGTGATGTCATAATCAATCGTCACCTCGTTAGAATAATATTTATAAGGTGCCCCCTTGTCGCTCACAGTGGAGGTGAACCGCAGAACCGCAGAACCACAAGAAAGCGTTGGAACTCGTTCCGTTAGTTAGTGAGGATGAGTCTGGAGCAGAATCGTTTTTTTACTGACAAGGAAGATGCATACACACAGGGACTGGATCCCGCTGAAGAGTAAGTACTGTTTCAGTCACATATTTTTACTCTAGATTGTTGTTATAATGTCGAACCTAAAATATCACAAAACAGCTGCGACCTCTGACAGTTAAGTGTCTTGCTCAAGGACACATTGACACACTGCCCGGGAGGAGCTGGAATCAAACCGGATTACCAGACGCCTGCTCTACCTCCTGAGCCACTGTCGCCCCTGTGAAAGTGAAGAAACAGAGAGAGAGAGAGAGAGAGAGAGAGAGAGAGAGAGAGAGAGAGAGAGAGAGAGAGAGAGAGAGAGAGAGAGAGAGAGAGAGAGAGAGAGAGAGAGAGAGAGAGAGTGTGGCTCTGGCTACTTTGCGCACAATAACATTCTAGCCCCTCACCGTAGACTTTTATGACAGTCGACAATTACTAACCTGTTTGCCAGAGACAGAGAGGCGTTGCTAATTCCCCTCAGAGTATTCTTCAATTAGGGCCTCGGTGTACAGTGTGAAAACACACCCAGGGAGACAGACAGACGGTGTGAAAACACACCCAGGGAGACGGTGTGAAAACACACCCAGAGAGACAGACAGACAGTGTGAAGGGAGACACCCAGACAGACAGACAGACAGTGAGAAGGGAGACACCCAGAGAGACAGACAGACAGTGAGAAGGGAGACACCCAGAGAGACAGACAGACAGTGTGAAGGGAGACACCCAGAGAGACAGACAGACAGTGTGAAGGGAGACACCCAGAGAGACAGACAGACAGTGTGAAGGGAGACACCCAGAGAGACAGACAGACAGTGTGAAAACACACCCAGAGAGACAGACAGACAGTATGAAGGGAGACACCCAGAGAGACAGACAGACAGTGAGAAGGGAGACACCCAGAGAGACAGACATACAGTGTGAAGGGAGACATCCAGGGAGACAGACAGACAGTGTGAAGGGAGACACCCAGAGAGACAGACAGACAGTGAGAAGGGAGACACCCCCAGGGAGACAGACAGACAGTGTGAAGGGAGACACCCAGGGAGACAGACAGACAGTGAGAAGGGAGACACCCAGGGAGACAGACAGACAGTGAGAAGGGAGACACCCAGGGAGACAGACAGACAGTAAGAAGGGAGACACCCAGGGAGACAGACAGACAGTGAGAAGGGAGACACCCAGAGAGACAGACAGACAGTGTGAATGGAGACACCCAGAGAGACAGACAGACAGTGTGAAGGGAGGACACCCAGAGAGACAGACAGACAGTGAGAAGGGAGACACCCAGGGAGACGATGCCGCGGCTGCTTTTCAACACACGTT
>NW_028169399.1:0-1000 GCF_963971535.1 Notolepis coatsorum | reverse complement strand
CATAGGTGTTAATCACTGATCTAATATGCATATTTTTCAGCGCGAGAGGGGGGGGTTGTGTTTCTCACTGTCTGTCGTTGATAATATAATCTGAAGAGGTCCTGCATTATTATTATTATTCTCGAGAATACACGTGGACCCGACGGAACGTTAATTTATGAATTAAAAGTAGTCTAACATGCTTTTCATCCTCGCCCGTGTATATACCCACGTCGCGCTAAAACAACATAACTACTGTATGGCAGAGACAGAGTGCGTGTGTGTACGAGTTATGAGTTATCTCGCAGTTCATTCAAGCGCGCATCACGGTGATGACAGCTCTCTATCTAGAGTAGAAAGGTGCGCTCAGTAGAGCACACACACACACACACACACACACACACACACACACACACACACACACACACACACACACACACACACACACACACACACATACACACACACACACTCTCTCTCTCTCTCTCACTGTCTGTTGTTGATAATATAATCTGAAGAGGTCCTGCATTATTATTATTATTCTCGAGAATACACACGGACCCGACGGAACGTTAATTTATGAATTAAAAGTAGTCTAACATGCTTTTCATCCTCGCCCGTGTATATACCCACGTCGCGCTAAAACAACATAACTACTGTATGGCAGAGACAGAGTGCGTGTGTGTACGAGTTATGAGTTATCTCGCAGTTCATTCAAGCGCGCATCACCGTGATGACAGCTCTCTATCTAGAGTAGAAAGGTGCGCTCAGTAGGCTTATGGCGGCACACAATGTGATATGCTACAGTGTAGGTTAGTACATTCTGGAACGTTGTGTTGTCATAGTAGTGATGTCATAGCAGAACCTTCCAGACCTGCACTCATTGTATAATATTACTATACAACAATATACTATTACTGCCAAGCAATGTGTGTGTGTCTATCTATATCTCCATATCTCTCTCTCTCTCTCTCTCTCTCTCTCTCTCTCTCTCTCTCTCTCTCTCTCTCTCTCTCTCTCT
>NW_028169400.1:0-1000 GCF_963971535.1 Notolepis coatsorum | reverse complement strand
TGTCCGTCCGTCCGTCCGTCCGTCCGTCCATGTAATGTTTGAAATTATTGTGGAATGAGAAGCATACATATTTGAAGTCATGGTATATTGACACTGGTGTGCTGTGGTTGTTGGATGTTCAAATGGAGGGAACCTCATTTTTCACAACTGGATGTTAGAGAGCCTAGACATTCTGTCAACAGTGTTAACCGAGTGGGACAGGTACTGTATAACAAATGTGTTTACGTGCCTCAGTTTCCTGGCTAATATCCGCATATCATAATCAGATTTCTCATAGTCAGGATGTGAATTTACAGTATCCCGACTTTTGTAAACAGGATCCATGGTTGCTGCTAGGCGCTCAGGTGATCCCCAGCACTGGCTTGCCTTCAAACAACTCAATCAGATGTACCACAGCTATGAGAAAGCCTAAATCTGATTACTATTTAGATCTAATTACAAGGTCCAACACAAACACGTCTCCGTTTTGGAAGGCAGTTGACTTTGAATGAACAACAAGACCTCTAATTCACTATATTTGTGTTGGCGTTGTGTTATTTCTAGCCAGAATGAAATTTGTCTTGCAAAAGCACTTTGCAGTTGACACCTGTTGATAAAGAATATATCGGACCTCTCCTTGTTGATGTATTGTTGATTGTTGAAATGTTACGTTGAAAGATTGTCTTCCTGTACAGAAAGAGAACCAGCTTTCCTTTGATTAGTAGGAAGAGAGTTCTAAGAGGGAAGCAGTTTCTCATCAGTCTTGGACTATGTAAGGGATAATGTATGGCTACGAGGTCATTGTCGCAAAATAATTGACCGACACGGAGTTTAAAATACCGAGGCGCCGCGCCGAGGTGTTTAAACGTAGTGAAGGTCAATTATTTTGCGACAATGACCGAGTAGGCTATACATTATCCCGCTTATTACATGGCTAACTTACTAACAATATACCTAATTCATTGACAAATCGCAGTTGTTCTGTGGCTCTGTCAGCCCAAATAAAGTGATTATTATTATC
>NW_028169401.1:7500-10000 GCF_963971535.1 Notolepis coatsorum | reverse complement strand
ACCCTGTCCTCGCCGGTGCAGTCCCTATCCCTGATTCAGCCCCTGTCAGTGCAGCTCCTGAGACAGCCCCTTCCCCTGTCATTGTAGCTCGCTCACCTGATCCAGACTCAGTCAGTGTGTCTCACTTAGATCTGTCAGAGGATGTTAACCAGGATACTGTTGTTTCTAAACAGCCTCAGAGTTTAAGTGCAGGTCAAACTGGTGCAGTCACTACCAGGTTTGGGAGACATGTCAGACCTCCTAACAGATTGATTTGTGAGATGTTGACACAAGAGGTTGAGGATACCTCACCTGTTTCGGGTTCTGTTTTGAATCTCCTCAGGAGCATGTTTGTGGTCTAAATGACCAAGAGCTTTTTTTCAGTTTTTCTTTGAAGTCTAAGTTTCTGATAAGCCTTGATTGAGGGGGTGGTTTATGTCATTTTTGTTAAGTGTGCAATGAGAGCTAGGTGAGAAGAGATGTTCAGGAGGTGTAAACGGCATCTTCTATTGGTCTGTGAGAAGTGTGGGGTTTGGTACCACCCTATTCTTTTGCACTCCCTATGGGAGAATTTTGTATTGACTGTGTAATACGTCAGCGCTCTGGTTTCATTCATTTTTTTGAGTGGTTAAGATATTGTGTTTGGTTTGATGACTCTTGAGATTTGTACAAGAGTTTACCATAATTTAAGGTGGGTGTATGTAACAGTGTTAACAAATACTTTATTATAGTTCAATTATGTTAAACTTGGGACACAGCCATGGCTATTTATATTTTATTTCGTTTTGTATGTGATGCATTTTACTTTGAAGTTGTTGTGTTGCATTGTGGGTCCTCAGCACACATGAATACCTTGCTGATGGTAAGATGGTTTTCTGTCTGCTCAGATCCAGAATACTTAATTAACATTATCTGTGCTTCATAAAAAACCCTGTTAGTGTTAAATATGCACGTGTGTTTCATATTTATTGTCTAGTAACACTCGTTTTATATTTTGGTTCATGGAATTGCTTGGTTCATGGTTACAAAAAACGATTAGCATGCTAAGCTAGCTGTTGTGTTAAATAACAGCTCACTAACATGGAACATGCTGTGTTTGAACAGGAGATGACCCAATGCTGTTTTGTACCTTACAAGCTGTGGTTCTGTGTTCCAAATTGTATACAGGTATGTCTTCTGTGTAATATTGTTTATCTGGTTTTGGTTATTATTTTGCACAGTAAATACTTATGCAGGCCTACCTGCAATTCAGCATTTATTCCAGCAGGGTGACAGTGATGTTCCTGCTGCCTTTTGTTATATGAAAAATGGGGCTTTAGAGGGAAGAGGTTATTATGATATTTTGTAATGTTGTGTACTGTATTTTCTTATTTGAAGTTACATGTATTTTATAAGTAAATGTTTTTTGTTATTATTTGTATTTCTATCAGACTTTGTTAAACTAATTCCACTATATGATCCATGTTTGATCCAAGTCTGTAAGCACACATGAATACCTTGCTGATGGAGATGACCCAATGCTGTTTTGTACCTTACAAGCTGTGGTTATGTGTTCCAAATTGTATACAGAATAAAACCACACTCTACTGCTCCAGCACCTGATTCCGTGTCGATTCTGGATGAGACAGCAGGCAGGACAGAATAGGAGATGTCACATATATATTAGGGATGCTCGATATTGGCTTTTTTACCGATACCGATATTCCGATATTGTCCAACTCTTAATTTCCGATACCGATATCAACCGATATCAACCGATACCGATATATGCAGGGTTTCCCACCCCAAAAAACGGAATAATTTCAGGTAACTAATAATTTCACTGGATATATATATAACAAATATTGTTATTGTTTTTTATTTTTTTTAAACCGATACCGATATTTTCCGATATCACATTTTACTGCCGATATCGGCCGATAATATCGGTCGGCCGATAATATCGGACATCCCTAATATATATATAGTATATATATATATATATATATATATATATATATATATATATATTAGTGCTGTCAATCCTTTAAAACATTTAACTCGATTAATCGCATGATTGTCCATAGTTAACTCGCGATTAATCACAATTTAATCGCATTTTCTTTTTTTACCATAAACTGATATTTTTCAAGTTTTAATACTCTTATCAACATGAGAGTCAACAAATGCTTGCTTTATGCAGCCATTTAACACAAAAGGATGACCCATTGCAAATTTGCATAGAATTCAAAACAGAGTGATGCACAAAATAACTTAAAAGAAAATAATAATTTAAAACAATGAATAAAGTGCATGAAATAATAGGGGAAAGAAAACGTTAGGAACGTGTTACATTAACCCACACAAGGGCTGAGAACACACCCCCCCGCCCCCCTCCCTCTCTCTCTCAGCACACACACACACACACACACACACACACACACACACACACACACACACACACACACACACACACACACACACACACACACACACACACACACACACACACACACACACACACACACACACACACACACAC
>NW_028169402.1:0-15000 GCF_963971535.1 Notolepis coatsorum | reverse complement strand
CCTTGGACTCTGCCCTAGCTTGTAGTTGGCCAGCGGACCAACGGGGGGGCGGGGGGGGGGGGGGGGGGGGGGGGAGAGAGAGAGAGAGAGAGAGAGAGCGAGCGAGCGAGAGAGAGAGAGAGAGAGCTTAGCCTTGAGAACAGGTCACTGGGTCATGGTGAGTGCCTTTAAAGGATCATTCACTTCAGTCATAGGTCATAGTTGTCAAAACTAAGGTTATCTACAAGTAATCGAGTGATCACCGCTGTCCCCGTTGTCAGCTGTCAACACCATAGACCTGGAGAGCCGAGCGACATGTATCCTATGGCTTCTACTACAAAGGAGGCTTAGCTGGGTTTATATGGTTCCACTTATTCAATGGATATTTTTCAAATGATCAGTAAAGGAACTATATCTGACTTGACTTTTCACAGAATGTTCCAGCAAGGCAGCCACTCCCCAAACGCTCCATGCGACTCTCACTCAAACCTATACAACAAATTGACGGAATTGCTTTCATTTTTCAAAGGGTATTGAAATCTGCACAGCAGCCAGTTATATATATATACTGTACTTTACAAGTACGATGTTTAGGGCGGTCAGGTGGCGTAGCGGAGATTGTGCTCGTCGCCAATGCAAGAGGCTGCGGTCTCGACTCCCGGAGAGTCAGCATTGCCTTGGCTCGGGCTGATCGCTATACTAACTCGTTTGGCTGAGTTAGGGGGAGGGAAGCCGTGGGTGGGTCCTGGGCGTTGTGGACAGCGACCCATACAGTTCGGTCGGGGCGCCTGCACAGTGAGGGTAGGATCTGGAGAAAGGTAGTGTGACCTTCCACACGTTACACTCTCCCGGTGAGAATCTGCGCTGCCAGGCTGGCTGCCGGCTGGCTGCACATGTGTCGGTGGAAAGCATGTGACAGTCTCTGGCCTCCCGGACCAACAGTAGGGGGAGGGGGGGGGGGGGGGTGCGTAACAACCAGGAAGGGGGTTGGGAATTGGCATAACGACTAACAGTGAAGAATCGGAAAAAGGAGGGGGAAAAAAGATAATAAAAAAATAAAAAATAAATAAAAGAAGTACGATGTTGTGGCGGCACGGTGGTGTAGTGGTTAACACTGTCGCCTCACAGCAAGAAGGTCCAGGGTTCGATTCCCGCTTGGGGACCAGGGTTTCCATGATGCCAGGTACCCAGGTGGGGTATCTCCCAGGCCTTTCTGTGTGGAGTTTGCATGTTCTCCCCGTGCTCGCAAGGGTTTCCCCCCCGATAAGATAAACCCAATGGAAAAACATGCACAACAACAGATTGCTAACGCTGTGGCGTCCTTGACGAAGACGGACAGGAGCACTTGGATTGGTCCCCTGGCGCGGCTCACGTTGACGCCTGTCTGCTCCCGGCTGCCCTTGGGGGGGAAGGACGACGGGATGGGTTAATCGCAGAGACGAATCGCATCGGCGATCTTACAGAGACAATGCATGCGTGTGTTCCGGTGTGTGTGTGTGTGTTGAGTATAATTGCTTGCCAATTAAAGACCTCTGAGCAGGTCCTGCATTATTATATATTATTATTATTATTATTATTATTATTATTATTATTATTATTATTATTATTATTATTATTATTATTATTATTATTATTGTTATTATTGTTATTATTGTTATTATTATTATTATTATTATTATTATTATTATTATTATTATTATTATTATTATTATTATTATTATTATTATTATTATTATTATTATTATTATTATTATTATTATTATTATTATTATTATTATTATTATTATTATTATTATTATTATTATTATTATTATTATTATTATTATTATTATTATTATTATGTTTAGACTAGGTCCTCAAAATAAATGGAAGTGAATCAGGAGCCGGGATGAATGGCGGTGTTGACAGGCACAGCGGTTGCCACTAGCTTCCTTGTAGATGACCTTCCATGGAGGTTTGAGATGGCCCAAAGCTGTCAAGTTCTACTAAAGTGAAATTGCTCTTGTGGCCAAACAGAAACTGAGGGTCCACAGCCACGTACAACCTGAAGAAAATATACATTTACATTGTCTCATGTCTTCCTTTTTAAGACATCGTATGGGTTAGGGCATTTACAAGCTTGTAGCTTCAGCCCCAAACTTTTCGGCCAACTTTATGTAAATTGATTTGTCTATGTTATTTTTTGTACATGCTCAAATGGCTATAAATAAACTTCATTCATTCATTCCTTTTTTACCTCTTTTTCTCCAACATTGCATTTATAACAGGGCTTTCTCTCTTGCATCTTTCCTCTTCCCAGTGATTGCCTCTGCAAACTGGCATGTCAGTCATAATATTCAAAGATGCTTTACAGCGTGGGATACAAAACAACCATGGGTCAAAAACCAAAGAGTGAAAAGGTGCGTTTTGAGGGCTGATTTAACGGGGGGTAGGGTGTTGCATTGTGGATGTGGCTGTGGAGGGCATTCCAGAGGGAGGGGGCAGCAAAGGCCTGGTTGCCCCAGGTCCGGAGCTCGGTCCTGACGGGAAGTAAGAGGTTGACGTCAGCAGACCTGAGGCGACGGTTAGCGGAGAACAGAGAGATTTGTTGAGGCCTTTGAAGTTGATGAGAAGTATTTTGAGGTGTATCCTGTATTTGATCGGGAGCCAATGGAAGTCATGGAGGACAGGGGTGATGTGGTCAGAGCGGCAGGGTGGAGGTGAGCATGCGGGCGGCAGAGTTTTAGACATATTCAAGCTTATTCAGGATGTCGTTTGATGAGCCATACCGGATGCTGTGGCAATGATCAAGCTTGGATGAGATGAATGTATTGATGTTTATTTTGTTTGTTATTTTAAGTTTGTAAGATATTTAGTTTTATGTATGATATTGTGAGGAAGGGGCAGTTCTAGATAAGCATTTGCTTCCTCCTGCTCCTTCTCAAACGAATTTGTTTATCATTTAATGAATAATTTAAGATTTCATTTTAAAACAAATTCTTTAGTTTATCCTTTTTATTGTGTTTTTTATATGGTTGATTGTTCGAGATAAAATAAACTCTACTCAACTCAACTCAACTCAATGCATGGACCAGTATTTCAGTGGCGGAGCATGATAGGAGATAGGCAATGTTTCTAAGGTTTATAATAGCTAGAATCTGTCTATGTGCCTTTGTGTGTGTGCATGTGTATGTGTGTGCGTTAGCCTTGTATATTATAATTCCTCCAGGCCTTGGGGCACAGGTCAATGCAGCATGACGCTGCTTAAGGTCCTTTCTATAGCCTTGGGGACCTATCGCTCGATACAAGCATCTACATCCATTCCCATCACCATGGGGACGTATGGCTCAATACATGCTTCTACAGCCCTTGTAGAGGTGCTGTGCATATGCTCAATCTATCTGAGGGGAAAGGTGACCGGCCTTGTACTGAGGCCAGAACATTAGTGTGACTCCCAGCGCCTGACACGCAAGAAGCGTGTGTGTGTGTGTGTGTGTGGTAACACTGTGTCGATAACCAGGTATAGAAACCTATTTAGCCTCAGGAGGGATGCTGGCATGATCTGTTTCTACATCACACCCTGTGTTTTGGGAAATGCCCCTTTTATTTTTTTCTCCTCTTAACTCATTGGACGCCACGGATTAGCCTCATCCTGTAGTAGCTACCGCCACCGCTGTGAACGGTGGGAGTCGCTCACCTTGTTTGCAGGGATATAACTATTTAAACATTATAGCTATATGCAATACTATGGCCCATTTGATATTGAGTATCTATCGTTCAAGATGTGAAAAGGGAATATTTTTTCCATCCATACATTCTCATTTTATACCATGGTGAATATAAGTATTGTTTTAGAGTGGTCTAGGGTAATTCCTGGGAGGCTAGTAATAGCCCATGACGCATAATATACTTAATCCATTGGCATGTCATCCCTATACACGCTACAATAAAAAATTCAAATGCATATGATCGGTATATTTTGTTCCATCATGCATGCATGAAAGGGGGGGGGGGGTCGTTTCTCATTAATTGATTGTCAATAACGGCATTCGTTAGTACAACAGCATACGCTGATCAGGGCGATGGCTATGAAAACAATCCACAACCAAGCTGAAATTGACGTTAAATTGCTCTTACCTGTGGCCGATGAGATTCCAAAAAGAATATACCAATTATTTGATTGCCATCTGCTAGATCGTCTGTCCATTTGGCTCACGCCATAACCCCCCACAGCATAATTAATCGGGCGTCCCGAAAGCTATTCAATGCGATCAGGTGAAGATCTTGATCCACGTTACTAGTAAACTCCGCCCGGATGACTTTCAATGATACACAGAGGCATACACAGAGTCACAAAGGAAGTGTGACACCGGCTGCATACCACCAGGCGGCGGTATTGGACCTTTGCGATCTCAGACACATTGCCACACAGTACCACAGCCTTCCTGGATGATTTATGAATGGGAATAGCTAAAAAAAGAAATAATGATCCAATACCGAGTATACTTGTTGTTGGCGTTATTCGATTGGCGGCCAATAACGAGTATACTTGTCGTTGGCGGGGAATGAGTTAAGCATCGGGGTTTTTTGACAATTGCATACCCAAAGTAATTAGCTATTTATTATACTTTATACTTATAGCACATGCATGAATGGTCTATTTTGAAGGGTAACATTCTGAGGTTTCTTACAAAACACAGATAAATCACTTTGCTAATGAAATAGAGTAACAGAGGTTTGAACACACTGAAGTAAAAGTTTTGTGTACATTTCTGTTTAGTGGTTGCCAGATACCTGTTTTTAAGTTACAGCTGAGAGGTAGGAGCTAGAAAACATAACGGTTCCATAGCCTGAAGTCTTAGGCTTTGTGTCCACCGGGGAATTTTTTTTCAAGGCGGACCGCTTTGAAAAGCAAAAATATGCATGCCCAGAGCGTTTCCAGAGCGTCTTGCAACTCCTGCGGCTCCGCCACTTGCTCGATGTTGATTGGTCGGTCGAAAAAAGTTACCTTGATGAGCGGCGCTCCTCTCCAAAAGTTGAACTAGTTTCAACTTTAGGTGCTGGAAGCGCTCCGCCCCAAAAACGCTAGCCGCCGGGCCCTTATGTAGTACACGTCTAAAGTTTATATAGATCCCATGGAAAATGAGTGTTTCACAAACTAGCCTAGCTTAAAACTCTGGGAGAGGTGTTTTCAGGCCAACAGCTAGGCTAGCTGGTGTGTTCAGTAGAATGCTATGATAGATAGCCTAGCTTAGCACAAATGAATAGAAGTGGATATGGACCACTAGCCTAGCTTAAAACTCTGGGAGAGGTGGTTTCGGGCCAACAGCTACGCTAGCTGGTGTGTTCAGTAGAATGCTATCTGATAGATAGCTGATAGATAGCCTAGCTTAGCACAAACGAATAGAAGCGGATATGGACCACTAGCCTAGCTTAAAACTCTGGGAGAGGTGTTTTCGGGCCAACAGCTAGGCTAGCTGGTCTGTTTCCAATCATTTGTGCTAAGCTACTGTAGGCTAGCTTGTGTGTTTCTAATGTGTTTATTAGAAAATAAAATACACATTTCTGGATGTAAAATTAAACGGAATCACTGAAGGCTTACAATATAGCTTATATGTCACAACATGTATCGCAAAAAAGTATTTTCGCCCCAAAGTGCTCATACCAGCCAAGCGTCTAGTGTGCATGCGAAGCAACCTCTTTAAATTCCTAAGAGTTTTTGATAATTTTTTATGACCACTGAATCCATTTTTTATTGAAAGAAACTGCCAACCTTGGGAATTATGAGTGGGTTGGTGCCATGGACTAATGCATAGCTACCAACTTCTGGATGTGTCTGACGTGTGAGCAAACCCTAAGTAGGTCAAACACTGTATAGGTCTAGCAGCATGCTTAAAAAAATAATATATATATATATATTTTATGTGAGGAAAATCACACTTCCATGCACGCACCTACTCATGCAACTAACCGCCCACATACCCTCAAACCAGCTGAGATATTTCTGAAAAGAGTCTAGCTGTGTGACAGAGGAAGATTAAAATAGAAAAATAATAAAATGTGTTGTCTTCAGGATGTCTTCCTGTCTCTTTCCCCCCCTCCTCTTTTTCTCTCTCTCCACTCCTCTCTTCTCCCCCCTCTTCCTCACCTCCCATCCTCTCCGCTTCCTTCCCCCCACTCTCTTCTCTTATTTTCTTTTATCTTGTCTTCTATTATGTTCTATTCTCTTCTTGTATGTTATCTTCTCTTCCCATCTATTTCACTCTTCTCTCCTCTCCTCTCCTCTCCTCTCCCTTTGTCTTCATAATAGTAGTATGTTATTGTCTTGTTTCAGTCACAGGACTCAATTAATTACCAATGAGGCTGAAAAGTGCCTGAGACGCACAAGGAAAAACTATTTACACCTATTAGTGTTGTAGTGATGTCACAGCATCTACCTGGCTGTTCCAACAAAGGTCATTCTGAATGATGGGATCAACGATCTTGAGAACACCGCCAATGGCTAGAAGGACTCCGCTAAACTGCCCTTGGATCAGCCAACTTACATGAGCAAAAAGGGGAACAGCGAGATAGACACAAGGGAAGGCTCAAACCAGGCTGCCTATAATACCTACAGTATTAAAAAAACACAAGGGTGCCGGGGAAATAAAGTTACAAACAACAGGGGAGACAATCTACTGGGAAAAGGGGGAAACAAGCTAACCCCAGTTCAGCTAAAGTACCCCGAAGGCAAAAAGCCACAGCTAGCCCGCAAGAAGAACTGGCTAGTTTGTTTATTATTTGTCATAATAAAATACAGAATACTTTATGATGAAATGCTTGTTTCTGTATGGACTCCTGAGATTGTGCTACATACAGTAAAAAAAGTAACAAAAAAAAGTTATTAAGAAGTAAGTAAAAAGTAAGTAAAGGAATGTTCAGTCAATATACATAATATACAATATACAATACAGAGTAAAATGAGTAACAGTGAGGTACAATGCAGAAATGAACGTATTTCCCCATTGCCCATTTCTAAATCGTCTCGTTTAAAACAAATAAAGCATTAACATTTGCATGGTGTACCTTTCTGTGTGTATTCATCCACAATCTATAGCTCAACATGAAAATATTCGCAATTAGTCGTAAAGACAAATTGCCGAATTGTATTTCAACCAGAAATGCTTAAACAATAATGCTAGTGATAGAAGGGAGCTCATTTTGTGCACAAATGGAAAGCTTTCCAATGTTCATGAGGCAGAATTGTTACAATAGCCGATAATCCATTTTCCCAATGATAAATCCCTATAGGCTACGGGTGGACCTCGCGGGCGGTCCAAAGTGACGTCAGACTACCCCCCCCCACCTCCAATGTACAGCCCTCACCCAACCCCACCCGACCCATCCAACCTCCTCCAATGTACAGTTTCTACGCCAAATGTATATACACTCCTTTTCTGGACACTTTTGTATCACAAACAGTACTGTATTTGCAAATTTGATATGTCATAAATGTATAGATGTAGCAGTACTGTCTATCTGTATGTCATGTATGTCATATATGTTATGATGAATTGAAAATGGGGGACCCTGATGTAAACAAGACGAAAGTCTTTCTCTGGTCTGCATCCCCTTAACAATTGTATGTATTGAGCTGTACTGTACTGTACCCATTCTGCAATCTGTTAATAAACTTTTCAATCAATTCAATCAATCAGTCTCCTATGGGAATGCGCAAAGGGACAGCAGACGGAGGGGAGAGAGAAAGTCACAAAAACACAACAGTCTATATCCCACACAGAAATAGAGCCAGTTATAGACACAGTTCCAGCTGTCCCTGCAGTCACAGTTAATGTCAATGTTCTAGGTAAGGCCTTCACACAACCTGAGCAAATGGCAGTTCACAAAGTCTTAGTCCAAAAATAAAAACAATAAAAACACAGGACATTCTGTCAACCTGTGTCACTTACAGTACCTTAACCCTGAACATAACAACATGGCAAATGGCAAATGGTGCATTTATATAGAGCTTTTATCTAAAGTGCTTTACAATTTGTTCCTCACATTCACCCATTCACTAACACATTCACACACCGACGGCAGAGGCGACCATGCAAGGTGCCGACCTGCTCACCAGGAGCAATTAGGGGTTAAGTGTCTTGCTCAAGGACACATCGACACGCTTCCCGGGAGGAGCGGGAATCGAACAGGGAACCTTCTGATTACCAGACGACCGCTCTACCTCCTAAGCCACTGTCGCTGTAACTTCAGGTGGTGGTGTAGTGGTTAATGTACTTGTTTCTAACTGTAGAGACCGCTGGTTCAAGCCCTGGTCATGGAATTCATTTTGGGGTTGATGCTCCCTGCTGGTAGTGCACCTTAACACATTCACACCTGCATGCAGTGGCGTCGCGTGGGTAAAATAACAGGGGAAGCCAAAAAAAAATATTATTAAATATTTTTATTAATATATATATATTTTTTTTTAAGTCAAGCAGTCACCATGTACACTACAGTATGGCTCGGCGGCCAGTCAAACTTTCTTTTTATTTATTTAACTGATTGCAGAATGGGTACAATACAGTACGGCTCAATACACACAATTGTATAAGGGGATGCAGACCAGAGAAAGACGTTTGTCTTGTTTACATCAGGGTCATTAATACTGCTGGAGCATTGGTTAATTTTTGGTCCGATTTTTCCTTGCACGATTTTGCGCGCCGCGTGGGAGCAAATTCGAGACACATATTCGGTTGCAAAAAGGTGTCCCACGGTCTCCTCTATGGCCGTGAATATTTTCACGCGGATCGGAATCACGGCGCGCCCGTGGGACACTTTTCCGTTTCGGCGAGTTTATTCCACGCTTTCTGTTTTCCTTTTCTAAGCATTTTAGGGGCTACATGTGAATGAGTAAAAGTTGCGGGACGCCCAGATGTTTCCACGATAGAAAGCTCGCGTGGATCCCATAATAGGCTCACTTAATACAGCGTTTTTAAAATCACGCAACATTTTCAGGGTCGCGAGCCGACCTTTTCCCCTCGTTTTCGATGATGGAAGTGATTTAGGAAAAGCTTCGGCACGCCGAGAGGTCCCCGTGGATTTAATCTCGCGAGGATCGGGGCAATATTCGGCCCGTGGGAACAGTTACGGGTTAATACAATGTTCAGAGTGCAGAGGGGAAAATATGCTGAGTGTTTTCCTCTCAGCCCCGTTTTAAACTTTTAGGGTGTGGCAGTCAGCTCGAATCTGATTGGCTAGGATCGGATTTGGACTCTATACTGCTGGAAGCCTGGAGATAGAGACCTACCATCTGCCTCCTCTCCTGCTGCAGTGAGCATAGTGAGGCTGACAGTGTGTTAGAGGGAGTGAGAAGGGGAAGAAGGAGACATTAAAAAAAAAAAAAACACAGATGCACAGATGAAAAAGAATGTAAACTATATTAAAAAAAAATTATATATATATATATATTTTTTTTTTCATATTTCATATTTGATATTAATTCATATTTTAATATTAGGGAGGCATGGCTTCCGTTGGCTTCCATAAGGATTCGCCACTGCCTGCATGTCCTTGTTACGCGCCATAACCATTTAGCGTGACAATGAGTTCACAGGCAAAACTCATTCGAATCAAATCATTTGTAAAGCCCGAAATCACAAGGTAATGTCCCCATGGGCGGCAACTAAGTCTTCTTGAACAAGTCAAGAAGAAACATCACAATAAATCAAGAACAAAAAAAACACCATGAAATCCAAATATGCAACATTCCTAGACATTCCCCAATGAAGATGAGGAACGACTCACTAAAAACCTAGCAATAGTAAAAAAGCACCACAGGCGGTGTGGAGGAGAGAAACCACAGATGGGCTGTTCAAAGGGGATCCGCCAACTGGATGTTGTTGATAATAGTGTTGCTATGGATGATAGATGGGTGAAGAATAAAACAGGCGAATAGTTGATATGTATGTACATATTATACATGTAATAAAACACATATGTACTGTACAACTAAGGCACATCAGAAGATTTTTTTTTGTATCCACTTTTTCTCTTTCTTTTTCTGTTTTTCTCCGATCCCAATTTAGTCGTGCCAATTCCCCCCTCCCCTGTCTTGATCGTTGCTCGCATGTGCCCCCACTGGTCGGTCGTAGGGAGGGTTGAAGAATCTATCGCATGTCCCCTCCGATACATGCAGAGTCAGCCAGCCACATCTTTTCACCTGCCGGCGCGGACTCTCATTGGCGAGGTGTAACGTGTGGGAGGCTCCTACTACCCTCGCCATCTCCTGTCCTTGCTGTGCAGGCGCCCTGACCGAGCTGTAGGAGTCGCTGTTTACAATGACCAGATTACCACCCACCGGCTTCCCTCCCGCTGACTCTGCCAATTGAGTCAGTGTGACGGCCGGCCCAAGCCGGAGGCACCGCTGACAGCCGGATTCGATACCGGTGTCTCTCGCATTGGTGACAAGCGCTTAGACCGCTGCGCCACCCAGCCGCCTACATCAGAAGATTTTTTTAATTCTCTTCTTCTCTTCTCTGCTCACCTCTCTCGACTCCTCCCCTATTCTATTCTTTCCTCATCACACCATCCATGATGATGTTTTGACTTGTTATGATATGTTCAGTTAACTCACTTAGAGGTCACTCCAATCGGTAATAAGAGGGTGGATAAAGGTTTCATTATGTTTCCATCTCCTCTCATTTACTCCTCTCCTCTGCTCTGCTCTCCTTCCCACTGATCTATTTTTTTATCCTCACCGCTCCTTTCCTCTTATTTCCTCTCCTGGCCTCTCATCGCTTCTCTTCTCTTCTCTTCTCTTCTCTTCTCTTCTCTTCTCTTCTCTTCTCTTCTCTTCTCTTCTCTTCTCTTCTCTTCTCTTCTCTTCTCTTCTCTTCTCTTCTCTTCTCTTCTCTCTCTTCTCTTCTCTTCTCTTCTCTTCTCTTCTCTTCTCTTCTCCTTGCCTCTCCTCTCCTATCATCTACTCTCCTTGCCTCTCCTCTTTTATCCTCCCGTGTCCTATCTATGGGTCTATGAGTGTATGGGTTTGTGCCTGTGCGTGTGTGTGTGTGCGTGTGTGTGTGTGTCCGTGTATGCAAGCATGGTTGTGCCTGCATCTACATGTGTAGGAGTGTGTGTGTGTGTGTGTGTGTGTATGCGTGTCTTTAACATTGCAGAGGAAAGTGCACGAGCAGCCTTAGTGCCAAACACAAGATACGCAACTCCATCTTACAGAAGACGAAAAAAAAAGAAAAGAAACCTGCCTCATTGAAAAAAGACCCCCCACGCACATTTAGAGACAATAAAGACTTCTTCTTCTTCTTCTTCTTCTTCTTCTTCTTCTTCTTCTTCTTCTTCTTCTTCTTCTTCTTCTTCTTCTTCTTCTTCTTCTTCTTCTTCTTCTTCTTCTTCTTCTTCTTCTTCTTCTTCTTCTTCTTCTTCTTCTTCTTCTTCTTCTTCTTCTTCTTCTTCTTCTTCTTCTTCTTCTTCTTCTTCTTCTTCTTCTTCTTCTCCTTCTTCATTTAGCAGCATCCAAATAAAGGCCCCATCCCACACATACACACAAACACACATTCTGAAACACAAATCCAGACAGGCCTCATTCATCCGCATGTGATGTAACCACCATTCAGTCTCCCAGTGATTGGTGGGTGAATAGACATGGACCGTCTCTAATTTACACTTTCCCTGTAACATGCCCCCCCCCCCCCCAATAGACACCATCCTACAAACATCTCCTGAAAAGACGCCCCCCCCCCCCAAACACACACACACACACACGCACACGCGCATGCACACGCACACGCACGCACACACACACACACATACACACACACACACACACACACACACACACACACACACACACACACACACACACACACACATGCGCGCGCACACACACACACACATGCGCGCGCACACACACACACACACACACACACACACACACACACACACACACACACACACACACACACACACACACACACACACACACACACATCCGCCAGACAGCCAAACGGACGCCTTATTCATTGGGGCCCATTGAGCGGCAGAGAATGTCAGGTAAATACTCTGCACTGTATGCTGTATGGATTAGTGCAGAGCCTCAGAAAGACCAGACACGATCACAGTCTGGACCGGGCTGAGACTCAGTGGGGGGGCCTGCATGTCTGCCTATACTGTATATCTCCACCATATCTGTCTGTCTGTCTGTCTGTCTGTCTGTCTGTCTGTCTGTCTGTCTGTCTGTCTGTCTGTCTGTCTGTCTGTCTGTCTGTCTGTCTGTCTGTCTGTCTGTCTGTCTGTCTGTCTGTCTGTCTGTCTGTATGTCTGTCTGTCTGTCTGTCGTCTGTCTGTCTGTCGTCTGTCTGTCTGTCTGTCTGTCTGTCTGTCTGTCTGTCTGTCTGTCTGTCTGTCTGTCTGTCTGTCTGTCTGTCTGTCTGTCTGTCTGTCTGTCTGTCTGTCTGTCTGTCTGTCTGTCTGTCTGTCTGTCTGTCTGTCTGTCTGTCTGTCTGTCTGTCTGTCTGTCTGTCTGTCTGTCTGTCCCTCTGAAAAAGGCTTAGCCCCCTCTAAGCCCCCCCCCCCTCCCAGTTATGTTTTTTATTTTATTTATATATAAAATACATTACGAATTCCGTTATATTGGACATTTGTATTAATTATATCAAGCGAAGAGAAATTTGGCAGAGAGAGTCGGCAACATTATCCGCCTCCCAACGACTTGGTGCACTGCTGGATTTTGCGAGAGCATGCAGCTGCAGAGCTGCAGAGCCGGCGGTGTTTTCAGGTCCGGTCTGGGGACCGCTCAGCAGCAACCCCCACCCAACAGCTGAATTGCCAATGGCTGAATTGGAGTATTGCACTGCGCATTATAATGTAATTCATTAGCACCTGCTATAAACAATCCAGCCCCCCCAGAGCTCCCCCAATGCCAATTCTCTGGCGCCGCCACTGGCGTGCGTGTGTGTGTGTGTGTGTGTGTGTGTGTGTGCGTGCGTGCGTGCGTGCGCGCGTGCGTGCGTGCGTTTGTATGTGTGTGTGTGTGTGTGTGTGTGTGCGATATATATATAGAGAGAGAGGGGGGTGAGAGAGATGAGGAAGGGGCAAGAGAGAAAGAGAGCTGGGAGAGTGTGTGTGTGAGAGAGAGGGGGGTGTGTGATTACTTAGCCCTTGTGTGGGTGAATGTAACAAGTTCCTAACGTTTTCTTTCCCCTATTATTTCATGCACACTTTATTCATTGTTTTAAATTATTATTTTCTTTTAAGTTATTTTGTGCATCACTCTGTTTTGAATTTGATGCAAATTTGCAATGCATGAGGGTCATCCTTTTGTGTTAAATGGCTGCATAAAGAAAGCTTTTGTTGACTCTCATGTTGATAAGAGTATTAAAACTTGGAACTTGAAAAAGATCCGTTTAACACTTTGAGCGCCACGCCGGGTTTTCCTTTTTACCGGCTGAATGCCACCATCGGCACCAATGTTAACGTTAATATCGCCTAATCTATGTTTTAAATGATGGCTATGTGTCTAATCTGCCCATCGCATTATCAAAGACTATTTTCCAGTCAGTGCTGTCAAGGCAGATTGTTTTTTTATCGCGGCATTTCCGTTTCAGAGCATTTAGAAAAGCACCCATTTTCAGATAAAAAACAGCCCATTCTGGAGCATTCTATGAAAATCGCCTTTTACTGGAATATTCCACAACGTTGATATTCGTCAGCCTTTTTATGAATCGTTTTCAAATAAACGCTAGATGATCAATATTATACGTGCACGCAAGCACATTCGAGCCGCGCACGGATAATCGCCCCGTTGATTTCCTCGCGGACTTTTACAGTGAAACCGAAAGAAGACATTTCACAAAACAGCTTATAACTTCATCAAACTTACTCTGATTATCCTAACACTGATAACATAGAGTCCTTACCTGACATCAGATGGTATCCAACTGGTATATTCCAATTCCTGATCACCATTCGAAAAAATCGATACGTGTATGGATCCAACGCGATACAGTAGAACTCCATGATCAGCGGGGATCTGAGGTTCCAGAATGAACTGTGGTAACCCCGGCTGGATCAGTGGACTGGAAAATGTGGAGTACCGGATTTTTTTCCCCATTCATTTTCATTGAGTCCATTCCAAAATCACTTATGTCATCTGGGAGACGACAGGGGGCGCTTTTTTCCACAATGATCGCCGGCGCCGCTCAGCTATACTCGGGTAGGCTCGGGTGGTGCAATATGATTTCAGATCGCTAAAGAAAAAAAAAATAAGAATTCCGAGAAATCTCGTGAGTGGCTTTCAACCACCTATAAAAAAACACGAGATATCTCGTGAGTGGCACGGAAAGTGTTAAGGTAGATACAAAAAAATGCTATTAATTTGCGATTAATCGCGAGTTAACTATGGACAACCATGCGATTAATCACGATTAAATATTTTAATCGATTGACAGCACTAGATTTTTTATGTCTGCAACTTGTGTTCCTTTCTGCCGTAAAGCACTTTTTGCTGCAATTCTTGTATGAAAGGTGCTATACAAATAAAGTGTATTATTATTATTATTATTATTATTATTATTATTATTATTATTATTATTATTATTATTATTATTATTATTATTATTATTATTATTATTATTATTATTATTATTATTATTATTATTATTATTATTATTATTATTATTATTATTATTATTATTATTATTATTATTATTATTATTATTATTATTATTATTATTATTATTATTATACTAACTAAGTATCTCCTTAACCCTTTCACTGCGACAATATACATAATGTTAACCCTTTCACTGCCACACAACAGCAGCTTAACCCTTTCACTGCCACACTACAGAAGGTTTTACCCTTTACTATCACACTACCTGACGGTAACCGGCCAGCCGTCTAAGCCATCCTTGTACTCAATGGGCACACCGCTGTAAGAGATAGGGATTTTCACTGTGCATCGCAGTGTTTGCAGGGCTATATCTATATTCTATATTATAGCTATGGAGACAATACTACGGCCCATTTGACATTAACTATCCCTCGTTC
>NW_028169403.1:0-4000 GCF_963971535.1 Notolepis coatsorum | reverse complement strand
CCTAGTCCTCTTAGACCTAGTCCTCTTAGACCTAGTCCTCTTAGACCTAGTCCTCTTAGACTTAGTCCTCTTAGACTTAGTCCTCTTAGACTTAGTCCTCTTAGACCTAGTCCTCTTAGACCTAGTCCTCTTAGACTTAGTCCTCTTAGACCTAGTGCTC
This sequence comes from Notolepis coatsorum, assembly GCF_963971535.1. Lineage (NCBI taxonomy): Eukaryota > Metazoa > Chordata > Actinopteri > Aulopiformes > Paralepididae > Notolepis > Notolepis coatsorum. The sequence goes on along the minus strand of NW_028169403.1, from coordinate 3,840 downwards.
TTAGACCTAGTCATCTTAGACCTAGTCATCTTAGACCTAGTCCTCTTAGACCTAGTCCTCTTAGACTTAGTCCTCTTAGACCTAGTGCTCTTAGACCTAGTCCTCTTAGACCTAGTCCTCTTAGACCTAGTCCTCTTAGACTTAGTCCTCTTAGACCTAGTCCTCTTAGACTTAGTCCTCTTAGACTTAGTCCTCTTAGACCTAGTCCTCTTAGACTTAGTCCTCTTAGACTTAGTCATCTTAGACCTAGTCCTCTTAGACTTAGTCCTCTTAGACCTAGTCCTGTTAGACCTAGTCCTCTTAGACTTAGTCCTCTTAGACTTAGTCCTCTTAGACTTAGTCCTGTTAGACCTAGTCCTCTTAGACCTAGTCCTCTTAGACTTAGTCCTCTTAGACCTAGTCCTCTTAGACCTAGTCCTGTTAGACTTAGTCCTCTTAGACTTAGTCCTCTTAGACTTAGTCCTCTTCGACTTAGTCCTCTTAGACCTAGTGCTCTTAGACTTAGTCCTCTTAGACCTAGTCCTCTTATACTTAGTCCTCTTAGACTTAGTCCTCTTAGACTTAGTCTTCTTAGACTTAGTCCTCTTAGACCTAGTCCTCTTAGACTTAGTCCTCTTAGACCTAGTTCTCTTAGACTTAGTCCTATTAGACTTAGTCCTCTTAGACCTAGTCCTCTTAGACTTAGTCCTCTTAGACTTAGTCCTCTTAGACCTAGTCCTCTTAGACTTAGTCCTCTTAGACTTAGTCCTCTTAGACGTAGTCCTCTTAGACCTAGTCCTCTTAGACCTAGTCCTCTTAGACGTAGTCCTCTTAGACCTAGTCCTCTTAGACCTAGTCCTCTTAGACTTAGTCCTCTTAGACTTAGTCCTCTTAGACCTAGTCCTCTTAGACCTAGTCCTCTTAGACTTAGTCCTCTTAGACCTAGTCCTCTTAGACTTAGTCCTCTTAGACCTAGTCCTCTTAGACTTAGTCCTCTTAGACTTAGTCCTCTTAGACCTAGTCCTCTTAGACTTAGTCCTCTTAGACCTAGTCCTCTTAGACTTAGTCCTCTTGACCTAGTCCTCTTAGACTTAGTCCTCTTAGACTTAGTCCTCTTAGACCTAGTCTTCTTAGACCTAGTCCTCTTAGACTTAGTCCTCTAAGACCTAGTCCTCTTAGACTTAGTCCTCTTAGACCTAGTCTTCTTAGACCTAGTCCTCTTAGACTTAGTCCTCTTAGACCTAGTCCTCTTAGACTTAGTCCTCTTAGACCTAGTCTTCTTAGACCTAGTCCTCTTAGACCTAGTCCTCTTAGACCTAGCCCAGATAGCAAAAGATGTCAATTCAATGTTGAATTATGGTCAAAATGGTTGTTTTTTGGTTAAGGTCGACGATTGATGGTGGATCAACCATCGACCGATCAACCAATTGATGCTAATTAACCAATGTTGAAAAGATGTCATTGAATCAATGTTGTTTTGTGGTTGAATTTTAATGATTGAAATGCCAACATCTAATCAATGTTGAATCAACGTATGCTGCCCCCTCAACTACAACCCCCCCCCCCCCCCCCAACCCCCATCCATGCCCTCAACCCCCCCTCCACCTCCTCAGCCCCCCCTCCACCCCCCCCCCCGCCTCAACCCCGTCCCCCCGTCCCCCCGTCCCCCCTCCACCTCCTACACCTCTTGGAGCTCTGGGTGAGAGCATTTTATCACTGGGTGTATCACGTTTAAAATTAAGCACCATATGTTGAGAACAATGGGTTGTGATTTCTTCTCCACATTTTCTTACGTATGGTTTGTAGTAATAAAAACATCTAAAAGCAGTGTTGGGCAGTAGCTAGCTACAAGTAGCGATGCTACATAGCTTAACTACATCTCTCAGTAGCGTTCTATGTAGTGTAGCTATTTTTAGACCCAAGTAGTGACGTCGCGTGAGCAAACGCTACACGCTACTGTCGGGAGAACTGGACTGCTGAATAAAGATTTTGTGAAGAAAAAAAATCTCCCCGGAGAAAACCCACTATGATTGGTTGGTTGGTTGGTTGGTTGGTTGGTTTAGATATGACGACTCACGATTGGGTAAGGTTAGGGCTAAACATTACGGGTAGGCCAATAGAGGCAGGATAGGGCGGGTCATGGCCAAGGCTCTGCAAACCAGGAAGTTAAAAGCAGTCCGCGGCGCGGCGCAGTGTTTACTGTGTCAGCCAAAAACAAAGCTGCTCTCAACCTCCCACACGGACAGCACTCATTTGAGAACACACATCAGTTGAGCTGATGAAACGCTTTACATAAACATTGTCAACTGTTCCCAAACAGCACACAAGTCAGTGCACTTTTTTGTCAACAGCTAACTAACAGATAGCTGCTATCATGTTTCACTGTAGGCAGAAAATGAACAATATTATGGGGGTGGGGAAAAGAAAAGGCAAACGTTATTGTCATTTTTCTACTGTGGTTTGAGTTGAAACCGTAGTTTATCTTGTGCTGAAAAGTCTCCATTCCAATAGAGATAGTATATATTTTGGTGTTTGTTTGATTATTGTTTCACTACCTTTTATTTATTACGTTTCCACAGTTTTTTCCTCATACTTTATTAACATTTTGTACATGGTACCGCAAGGCACATTAATACAAGTACATGTTAAAAGGATGACACAAAAAGCCAGACAGAGGGCTTGTTTCCAGTTTCAGTTTGTTTTATAATAAACAATCAAACTGAGCATTTTTTGCCTGCCTATTTGTTTGGTATGTAAGATAAGATGCTATAAAATAAAAGATTCAGGAACTGAGGTCGAAGGCAACCTATGTAGTTTTGTCCAGATTGGATCAGAACTGTGGGAACTATGACTTGTGCTCACAGACAGACAGACAGACAGACAGACAGACAGACAGACAGACAGACAGACAGACAGACAGACAGACAGACAGACAGACAGACAGACAGACAGACAGACAGACAGACAGACAGACAGACAGACAGACAGACAGACAGACAGACAGACAGACAGACAGACAGACAGACAGACAGACAGACAGACAGACAGACAGACAGACAGACAGACAGACAGACAGACAGACAGACAGACAGACAGACAGACAGACAGTCAGACATACAGACAGACAGACAGACAGACAGACAGACAGACAGACAGACAGACAGACATACAGACAGACAGACAGACAGACAGACAGACAGACAGACAGACAGACAGACAGACAGACAGACAGACAGACAGACAGACAGACAGACAGACAGACAGACAGACACACACACACACACACACACACACACACACACACACACACACACACACACACACACACACACAGACAGACAGACAGACAGACAGACAGACAGACAGACAGACAGACAGACAGACAGACAGACAGACAGACAGACAGACAGACAGACAGACAGACAGACAGACAGACAGACAGACAGACAGACAGACAGACAGACAGACAGACAGACAGACAGACAGACAGACAGACAGACAGACAGACAGACAGACAGACAGACAGACAGACACACACACACACACACACACACACACACACACACACACACACACACACACACACACACACACACACACACACACACACACACACACACACACACACACACACACACACAGACAGACAGACAGACAGACAGACAGACAGACAGACAGACAGACAGACAGACAGACAGACAGACAGACAGACAGACAGACAGACAGACAGACAGACAGACAGACAGACAGACAGACAGACAGACAGACAGACAGACAGACAGACAGACAGACAGACAGACAGACAGACAGACAGACAGACAGACAGACAGACAGACAGACAGACAGACAGACAGACAGACA
>NW_028169404.1:2500-19123 GCF_963971535.1 Notolepis coatsorum | reverse complement strand
TATTGTTGTGACTGGTGTTGTGACTATTGTTGTGACTATTGTTGTGACTGGTGTTGTGACTATTGTTGTGACTATTGTTGTGACTGGTGTTGTGACTATTGTTGTGACTGGTGTTGTGACTATTGTTGTGACTGGTGTTGTGACTATTGTTGTGACTGGTGTTGTGACTATTGTTGTGACTATTGTTGTGACTGGTGTTGTGACTATTGTTGTGACTGGTGTTGTGACTGGTGTTGTGACTATTGTTGTGACTGGTGTTGTGACTATTGTTGTGACTATTGTTGTGACTGGTGTTGTGACTATTGTTGTGACTGGTGTTGTGACTGGTGTTGTGACTATTGTTGTGACTGGTGTTGTGACTGGTGTTGTGACTATTGTTGTGACTATTGTTGTGACTATTGTTGTGACTATTGTTGTGACTATTGTTGTGACTGGTGTTGTGACTGGTGTTGTGACTGGTGTTGTGACTGGTGTTGTGACTATTGTTGTGACTGGTGTTGTGACTGGTGTTGTGACTGGTGTTGTGACTGGTGTTGTGACTGGTGTTGTGACTGGTGTTACTATTGTTGTGACTGGTGTTGTGACTGGTGTTACTATTGTTGTGACTGGTGTTGTGACTGGTGTTGTGACTGGTGTTGTGACTGGTGTTGTGACTATTGTTGTGACTATTGTTGTGACTGGTGTTGTGACTGGTGTTGTGACTGGTGTTGTGACTGGTGTTGTGACTGGTGTTGTGACTATTGTTGTGACTGGTGTTGTGACTGGTGTTGTGACTGGTGTTGTGACTGGTGTTGTGACTGGTGTTACTATTGTTGTGACTGGTGTTGTGACTGGTGTTGTGACTGGTGTTGTGACTATTGTTGTGACTATTGTTGTGACTGGTGTTGTGACTGGTGTTGTGACTGGTGTTGTGACTATTGTTGTGACTGGTGTTGTGACTATTGTTGTGACTGGTGTTGTGACTATTGTTGTGACTGTTGTTGTGACTATTGTTGTGACTATTGTTGTGACTGGTGTTGTGACTATTGTTGTGACTGGTGTTGTGACTGGTGTTGTGACTATTGTTGTGACTGGTGTTGTGACTATTGTTGTGACTATTGTTGTGACTGGTGTTGTGACTATTGTTGTGACTGGTGTTGTGACTGGTGTTGTGACTATTGTTGTGACTGGTGTTGTGACTGGTGTTGTGACTATTGTTGTGACTATTGTTGTGACTATTGTTGTGACTATTGTTGTGACTGGTGTTGTGACTGGTGTTGTGACTGGTGTTGTGACTGGTGTTGTGACTGGTGTTGTGACTGGTGTTACTATTGTTGTGACTATTGTTGTGACTATTGTTGTGACTGGTGTTGTGACTGGTGTTACTATTGTTGTGACTGGTGTTGTGACTATTGTTGTGACTATTGTTGTGACTGGTGTTGTGACTATTGTTGTGACTATTGTTGTGACTATTGTTGTGACTATTGTTGTGACTATTGTTGTGACTGGTGTTGTGACTGGTGTTGTGACTGGTGTTGTGACTGGTGTTGTGACTGGTGTTGTGACTGGTGTTACTATTGTTGTGACTATTGTTGTGACTATTGTTGTGACTGGTGTTGTGACTGGTGTTACTATTGTTGTGACTGGTGTTGTGACTATTGTTGTGACTATTGTTGTGACTGGTGTTGTGACTATTGTTGTGACTATTGTTGTGACTATTGTTGTGACTGGTGTTGTGACTATTGTTGTGACTGGTGTTGTGACTGGTGTTGTGACTATTGTTGTGACTGGTGTTGTGACTATTGTTGTGACTGGTGTTGTGACTATTGTTGTGACTATTGTTGTGACTGGTGTTGTGACTGGTGTTGTGACTGGTGTTGTGACTATTATTGTGACTGGTGTTGTGACTATTATTGTGACTGGTGTTGTGACTATTATTGTGACTATTGTTGTGACTGGTGTTGTGACAGGTGTTGTGACTATTGTTGTGACTATTATTGTGACTGGTGTTGTGACTGGTGTTGTGACTGGTGTTGTGACGAGCCAAACACAATGGCGCCCGACCACGGAGATCTCCGTGTTTCGATTCCACCCGTTGTGGACAGAAGCACGGATATATCCGTGGAAAGTTGTTTTTGCTTTTATTCCATTTTAATAACCTATTCAAGGTCGCTGAGCGGCACTGCAGATGTACCCTACTCTTTGAAATCGCCAACGTGCATTACCGGCCAGATCCTCTTAGGGGCGCTATCGCGATAATGGCCCTGTGGCTGAACAGTGGACTATTTTTTTTACTTTCAATGGAGTTTTCAGTTAGCTTGATTCTGGATGTGCAGCCTGTAGCTTGGATTACTTTTTGGATCGCAGATTTCACTATGCAATAAGGGGATTTATCATCAGCCAATGGACATATCGATCTACCAGATGGCGATCGATAACGGGGAAATGCTTTGGGGGATCCCACCGGCCCACGGTAAGATCTTTTTCACGTAAAGTACATCCAGATCGGGCCTTGTTTTGATAGCCATCCATCCGATTAATGAATGAGGCTAATGAGGCTAACGCGGTTATTGGTAATCAATAATCAGAAACGACGTCCCCCGTCCCCCCTTTCATGCATACATGCTTGAGGATCGTGCCGATCATATGCAGTTTGAGTTTTAACTGTAGCATATGTAAAACAGAAATGCCATTGGATATAACGGTAGAAGCTATTAGCCCTTTATCTCGCCTTCCAGGAAATATACTAGACCAAATCCCGTATAACGCTTATATTCACGGCGCTATAAAATGAGAACGTATTGATGATTTTTTTCTTTCTTTAAGCCATTTTGAAGGGACGGTTTATGGTCTCAATTGACAATGAGAATGGACAGATAGCAATACTATAAAGTATAGATTTAGCTCTACAAACAGCCCCACGTCTGTTTACATTTGCCGGTCCTCTAGAGATTTATTAGACGCATCCCAATGGCCCCGAATGTGTTACGTTCAGTGGTGCAGTCGTAATATGGGAACTGGTTACACGCCACGTGCACGCGCGTTCCCGCGCACGCGCATACATGTTCCCTCAGTTGCACAGAACAGATGATTATTATGCATAACAATGGAGATCAAGCAGCCCCCCACCTTCTCGTAGGTTCTTATTATTATGCAAAGTCTAGGTGACAAGTGCCGGCCGCCGGCCGGGTAGCTTTCTACAGCGGCCAGGTAATTATCATTGCGCGCACTTCTGCCCTGAGTGACTACTAATAACACGCCGTGTAACCGCGTGTGTGCACGACTGCACCCCTGGTTACGTTAATGGTTACATGAGCCAATTATTGTTAAACATTGATTGAGGTGAGGCATCTCAAAGCCCATGGATGGAGGGTGATGGAGTGCTTGTTACTTGATCGCTGCACTGGTCAAACAGACTTACCTCGATATAAAGTAATCTACTTGTAAGTTAGTGACCACTGCTGTCCCTGTGCTTTGTCAACAACACCATTCCTCAGTCCTTATTAACTTCCATTTATTTTGAGGACCACGTCTAAATATAACACTTCTGTATTATATTATAAACAAACTATAGCAATATTATTCAGTGTAATATCTTTTCAAAGGTACTTGTTTTTTTGCTAATGTTGTCACAGTCTCTGTCTACTGCACCACACTGGGCCAGATTATTTATTTTTTATTTATTATTATAAATGTTTTTAGATGTTTGAGGCCAACTGGGGATTGAGCAATTTTTCCATTGATCTTCATTTCTCTCTTTCTTTTTCTTTCTGAGATGGAAATCTATACTCAGAAACCTCCTGAACTGCTCTCTTCACATGCCGCTCTGCTTATTCCTCATTTTCTAGGAACTATTTCTTACATGAGGTGTAGTTTGACCTTTTCACAGAATGTTTCAAATCATTTTTCCAGCAAGGCAGCAGGTAACCATAGTAAGGTAACCACTCCCCTAAAATGCCATGCCGGGCAAAAATACACAACACACTGAAACCTACAACAAATTGACCGGATCTGCTTTTACTTTTCAAAGATAATAACTCTGTAAAGACACAGCAAATGCCAAAACAAACACGTACCTTTGACTCAGAATTGTCCATTTTATCGAAAGCTGCACAGCAGTAGTTTGTTTATACTTCAGAAGTGTGATATTTAGACTAGGTTCTCAAAATTAATGGAAGAGAATGAGAACCCTGACACCTGGGAGGAATGGTGGTGTTGACAGCACAGAACAGGGACAGCAGTGGTCGCTAGCTTACTTGTAGATGACTTTAGATAGAGGTAAGACTGCTGAAACTTGCAATGTGAAATATCTCTTTAAGTACAATTATGAGGTTTATTTGGCACATCATTTAACACACATCCAAACATTTTAAACAGTTTAGCACACATTCATTTAGTTTGACAGTTATTGAGAGTAAATTAGTTTGAATATGGCCAGTGCCGTCTGGGAGAAATGCGAGGCCCTGTGTGAGATTTAAACGCGAGGCCCCCCCCCCCCCCCCTAAAGGTAAAAAAAACTATTAAAAAAGAATTATATATATATATATATATATATATATATATATATATATATTAAACTAGATAAGACTCTGCACATCTGGTTAGCACCTGAGGAAGCGATAGCGAAACGCGTTGTGCAACAATAAATAAGCAAAAACGAGTCCTGTGGAGTGTGCGGTCCCTTCTTTCCCTTGAAGGTTTTCTCCTTTTAGTTATATATATATATATATATATATATATATATATATATATATATATTAGTGCTGTCAAACGATTAAAATATTTAACTCGATTAATCGCATGATTGTCCATAGTTAACTCGCGATTAATCGCAAATTAATCGCATTTTTTTTTTTATTTCTTTTTTACCTTAAACAGATCTTTTTCAAGTTCCAAGTTTTAATACTCTTATCAACATGCGAGTCAACAAATGCTTGCTTTGTGCAGCCATTTAACACAAAAGGATGACCCTCATGCATTGCAAATTTGCATCAAATTCAAAACAGAGTGATGCACAAAATAACTTAAAAGAAAATAATAATTTAAAACAATGAATAAAGTGTGCATGAAATAATAGGGGAAAGAAAACGTTAGGAACTTGTTACATTCACACACACAAGGGCTGATTAATCACACACCCCCCTCTCTCCCTCACACACACACTCTCCCAGATCTTTTTCTCTTTTGCCCCTTCCTCATCTCTCTCACCCCCCTCTCTCTCTATATCTCACACACACACACACACACACACACACACACACACACACACACACACACACACACACACACACACACACACACACACACACACACACACACACACACACACACACACACACACACACACACACACACACACATTCAGAAACAAACATAGTATCAATGAGAGCATCAATAATACACAAAATTTGTGGCATTAATAGAATCGGGAGTTAACGCGATATTAACGCGATATATTTGACAGCCTTAATATATATATATATATATATATATATATATATATATATATATATATATATATATATATATATATATATATATTTTTTAATACATTTATTTTTATTTTATTTTGCATACAGTCAACGTATTCTTAAATAATAGCACTGCCCGAGGCTGGGCATACAGTCAACATATTCTTAAATAATAGCGCTGCCCGAGGCTGGGCATATGATACAGTCAACGTATTCTTAAATAATAGCGCTGCCCGAGGCTTAGTGGCAATGCACCTGTACAGTCGTACACCTGGCAGTAACAGGGAAAATGCATAAAACACCCCTGGAACCTGATAAACAAGCTTAAAGCCAGGTTAATTTTTCAAGCACGACATGCAGATTTGCAGTTTTGCCTTATTTTAATCGAACTCTATAAGCTTAGTACACACGTCACAAACTGCACGAGTACAGTGTGAACAGACCCTGTTGCATGATGCAACACACCGAGTGAGAGAGAGAGAGACTGAGAGAGACTGAGAGAGACCGAGAGAGAGAGAGAGAGAGAGAGAGAGAGCAAGAGAGAGAGAGAGAGAGCAAGAGTGAGAGAGAGAGAGAGAGAGAGAGAGAGAGAGAGAGAGAGAGAGAGCAAGAGAGAGAGAGCAAGAGAGAGAGCGCGGAGAGACAGAGAGAGAGAGAGCAAGAGAGAGAGAGAGAGAGAGACAGAGTGAGAGAGAGAGAGAGAGCAAGAGAGAGAGAGCAAGAGAGAGAGCGCGGAGAGACAGAGAGAGAGAGAGCAAGAGAGAGAGAGAGAGAGAGACAGAGTGAGAGAGAGAGCGCGAGAGAGAGAGAGCAAGAGAGAGAGAGAGCGAGAGAGAGAGAGCAAGAGAGAGAGAGAGAGCAAGAGAGAGAGAGCAAGAGAGAGAGCGCAGAGAGACAGAGAGAGAGAGAGCAAGAGAGAGAGAGAGAGAGAGACAGAGTGAGAGAGAGATCCACGGCGGGAACAGAATAGATTAAAAACTCACCAAACGTCCAAGAGGAAGGAGACAACCGTGGAGATAATAATAATAATAACTTTATTTGTATAGCACTTTTCATAAAGAGGTTGCAGTTCAAAGTGCTTCACAACAGTAAAAAATACAGGCATAAGCGGGCATAAAAAAGATAGACAGGTAGCAAGGTATGGCAAATCACAGTGTTTCACATTAGGATCTAGCATCCCAATAGGCTCTCCGCTTACAGTTTTCAGTAATACAAATAATAAAAATTGTTTAAAATGATTCAGTTTAAAAATAGTCTAAAATTATAAAATAGAACGGACATAAAAAATACAGACATGAGCGAGCATAGCAAGGTATGGTAAATCACAGTGTTTCACATTAGGATCTAGCATCCTAATAGGCTCTCTATTCAGTAATACAAATAATCACAGTGTTTCACATTTGGAAAAATAGTCATCAGTAAGAAGTAAAAAGTGCGATAACCGACACATGAATTTGATAGGCAGTGTATAAGAGTAGGCAGGGTAAGAATAGTGCAGGTAAGTACAAGTTGTGTCAGGATATCCCTGATGTTTCCTTTTGCCACTAGGTGGTAGCAGATATCTATCAGTGAAATGCCTGAGCAAAGAGATAGGTTTTAAGCTGTCTTTTAAAGATGTCTAGCGAGTTGGCTTCTCTCATGTTTTGGGGTAGTTTGTTCCATAGTTTTGGGGCATAGTTGATAAAGGCTGCATTACCGATCCTCTTTTGACTGCTTCTGGGAGCCTCTAGTAGTCCAGCAGCTGATGATCGCAGTGTTCTTGCTGGTGTGTAATTTATTAGAGTGTTGGCGATGTAGCTAGGTCCCTGTCCATTTAGAGCTTTGTATGTAAGGAGAAGGACCTTAAAGTCAATTTTAAATGTTACAGGAAGCCAGTGTAAAGCAGCTAAGACTGGACTAATGTGCTCTCTCCTTTTGGTTCTAGTTAGCAGTCGGGCTGCAGAGTTTTGGATTAGCTGAAGCCTCTCTGTGGTTTTCTTAGGGAGACCTGTGAAAAGTGCATTACAGTAGTCTAACCGGCTAGATATGAATGCATGAATTAGCTTCTCAGCATCGTTCTGATTAATAAATGGTCGTACTTTTGCTATATTTCTGAGATGGAAGAACGATGTTTTCGTCACTTTGCTAATGATGACAAAGTTCACCAGTCCATATTGTCCCCCCCGTTGGGATGAACTTGGGAGTCTGTTCCTAGTTTATCTGCCACACGTTAGCACTCGATAACGTAGCTAACGCTAGTTAGCTGTCCCTGCCTTTAGCTAAGCCGACATGGCTAGCCTGACTAAACTTTCTAACACGCAACAACTTTCATCTTCAGTCCATCTGCCGAACGTCCTCTTTGTCTTGGCATAACCTAATCACTATACTTGGTATTGATAAGCTTACGGCATGCAGCGTTATTTCTTCTGCTCCGATGCTGCACAGCGCTCCCGTGGATAGCGCCTAATAGTCAGACCCCGTACCTGTAACCCCTCCCTTCGTTGAAACCAATAGTATATCTGCAGAGCCGCAGAGCTCCAATAGTGTATCTGCAGAGCCGCGGAGCTCCAATAGTATATCTGCAGAGCCGCAGAGCCCGGAACAAGTCAGACACATTCTACAAACGTGTCTAATGTGAAATATATAAGCATGTAAGCAAAACTAGATTTTAGGTATGTGATGGAAAGTGATTGTTAACATTAATTTTTTTTATTTTTTTTTTAAATATGGCCACCAGTGATGTCCAGGCCCGGACTGGCCATCGGGAGCACGGGGAGTCAGGCCACTGAACTTAGAAGCTGGCCAGGCCAGTGTTTCTAGTTGCGGCGGCGCGATAGTTAGATAACCTAAGTGGGGAACAACCAGGAGATCACTGTGACAGAGAGTAACGCAGTCTAAACAGTTATAAATCTTTTATTCAACGTCACCCCTGATCATAACCGCTTTTATTTTTAGATTTTTTGTTTTTTTGTAATGTCAGATTATAAAATTAAATACTCCCACTTTTCTGAAAATAGTTGTTGTTAAATCTGACATTACAAAAAACAAAAAATCCATCAAAATCAATGTTGTTGCTAATCATTGATACATGCTAGCCTGTAATAACCCCCCCCCAGAAAAATCTACTTATCATTTGATATATTTAAGATATTTACATTTTTGTGTGTGTGGTTTTATTTTTTTTACACTAATTTGTGATGCCATCACAAACACTGGCATTTAAAGGGTAACAATAAAAAAATGCCTGCACCAGAATCCAGGAAATTAAGTCTTTGTAACAAATAAATTCCTGGTGGGGGACCCCCAGACCCCCCACTTAAAAAGTGGCCTGACTGGGGCTATATTTTGCACTATATTTCCCGGCCTGAATTATTTCCCCAGTCCGGCCCTGGTGATGTCATCTGGGACATTGAATCCTTGTGTTGTGTTAATAAAAAAATAGCAATACCTTGTCTCATAGGGACTACTACCTTATCATTTAATTGAGCTGTAATTACCACAACACAATGATTCAATGTCCCAGATGACATCACTGGTGGCCATATTCAAACTAATTTTACTCTCAATAACTGTCAAACTAAATGAATGTGTGCAAAATGTATTTGGATGTGATAAATCAGCATTGTTTTTGGTGAAGTGCCCCTTTAACTTTTATATTGATTGGGGAGCACAAATGAATGGAAGTGGATACAGACCACTAGCCTAGCTTAAAACTCTGGGAGAGATGTTTTTGCCAACAACTAGGCTAGCAGGTCCGTATCCACTTCTATTAATTTGTGCTAATCTAGGCTAGCTTGCAGCCGGATAGCTTTCTACTGAACGCACAGAGAGGAAATTGGTATCTATTTTCTTGTCTGACTCTGGAGAAGACGGTAAGTGCATTTCCCTTAATGTTGGTGTGTTCCTTTAACGTAACCTTTAGAAGAGCAGCATAACTGGACCACCAACCACTTTAACGTAACCTTTAGAAGAGCAGCATAACTGGACCACCAACCACTTTAACGTAACCTTTAGAAGATCAGCATAACTGGACCACCAACCACTTTAACGTAACCTTTAGAGGAGCAGCATAACTGGACCACCAACCACTTTAACGTAACCTTTAGAAGAGCAGCATAACTGGACCACCAACCACTTTAACGTAACCTTTAGAAGAGCAGCATAACTGGACCACCAACCACTTTAACGTAACCTTTAGAAGAGCAGCATAACTGGACCACCAACCACTTTAACGTAACCTTTAGAAGAGCAGCATAAATGGAGCACCAACCACTTTAATGTAACCTTTAGAAGAGCAGCATAACTGGACCACCAACCACTTTAACGTAACCTTTAGAAGAGCAGCATAACTGGACCACCAACCACTTTAACGTAACCTTTAGAAGAGCAGCATAACTGGACCACCAACCACTTTAACGTAACCTTTAGAGGAGCAGCATAACTGGACCACCAACCACTTTAACGTAACCTTTAGAGGAGCAGCATAACTGGACCACCAACCACTTTAACGTAACCTTTAGAAGAGCAGCATAACTGGACCACCAACCACTTTAACGTAACCTTTAGAAGAGCAGCATAACTGGACCACCAACCACTTTAACGTAACCTTTAGAAGAGCAGCATAACTGGACCACCAACCACTTTAATGTAACCTTTAGAAGAGCAGCATAACTGGACCACCAACCACTTTAACATAACCTTTAGAAGAGCAGCATAACTGGACCACCAACCACTTTAACGTAACCTTTAGAAGAGCAGCATAACTGGACCACCAACCACTTTAATGTAACCTTTAGAAGAGCAGCATAACTGGACCACCAACCACTTTAACATAACCTTTAGAAGAGCAGCATAACTGGACCACCAACCACTTTAACATAACCTTTAGAAGAGCAGCATAACTGGACCACCAACCACTTTAACGTAACCTTTAGAGGAGCACCATAACTGGACCACCAACCACTTTAACGTAACCTTTAGAAGAGCAGCATAACTGGACCACCAACCACTTTAACGTAACCTTTAGAAGAGCAGCATAACTGGACCACCAACCACTTTAACGTAACCTTTAGAGGAGCACCATAACTGGACCACCAACCACTTTAATGTAACCTTTAGAAGAGCAGCATAACTGGACCACCAACCACTTTAATGTAACCTTTAGAAGAGCAGCATAACTGGACCACCAACCACTTTAACGTAACCTTTAGAAGAGCAGCATAACTGGACCACCAACCACTTTAACGTAACCTTTAGAAGAGCAACATAACTGGACCACCAACCACTTTAACGTAACCTTTAGAAGAGCAGCATAACTGGACCACCAACCACTTTAACGTAACCTTTAGAAGAGCAGCATAACTGGACCACCAACCACTTTAACATAACCTTTAGAAGAGCAGCATAAATGGAGCACCAACCACTTTAACGTAAGCTTTAGAAGAGCAGCATAACTGGACCACCAACCACTTTAATGTAACCTTTAGAAGAGCAGCATAACTGGACCACCAACCACTTTAACGTAACCTTTAGAAGAGCAGCATAACTGGACCACCAACCACTTTAATGTAACCTTTAGAAGAGCAGCATAACTGGACCACCAACCACTTTAATGTAACCTTTAGAAGAGCAGCATAACTGGACCACCAACCACTTTAACGTAACCTTTACAAGAGCAGCATAACTGGAGCACCAACCACTTTAATGTAACCTTTAGAAGAGCAGCATAACTGGACCACCAACCACTTTAACGTAACCTTTAGAAGAGCAGCATAACTGGACCACCAACCACTTTAACGTAACCTTTAGAAGTCAATGCAGTGAGGACTGAACACTCCCAAGAATTTAAAGAAAGTCACATAGACGCCAGTCACTTTCAATATTGAAGTACATCACTTTTGATACATAAAAGGCACATGGCACGGTGACGCAGTGGTTAGCACTGTTACCATGCAGCCAGAAGGTCCTGGGTTCAAACCCCAGCAGGGGGCCTTTGCATGTTCTCCCGGGGACTCATAAATAGACCATACGGAGACATGCATGCTGGGCATCCTGCCGTTGCCCTTGACCAAGCTACTGGCATTACAGCTGGATGTCCCTGGGTGCCGCACTATAGTTAGGAAGGGTCAAATGCAGAGGATGAATTCCACCAAGGGGATTAATAATAGTATACATTAGTACTTTATACATTACATTTCAAGTCAATCAAGTTGTACATGTTTTAATTTATTTGTTATCCTTGCTCTTTACCTCGTCTTGTTGTCTCTTTGTTGTGATTTTGTATGCTGTGTGATTGTATGCTTTCTTTTGTGTGCTTATTTCTGTATGTACACTCGACGTGACTGTAAATGAGGGACATTTGATCACATTTAACTCAATTAAAACATTTTACCTTTTTTTTTACTGCGTTTTAAGCGGTGTCCGCATGTTTGTTACTAACCCATTGCACATGGGTCTGGTGGAACCACAACATGATTGGGATTTTAAAACAATGAAGTCATAACAATTCATGTAAAAGTAGTTAACAGATGTTAACTTTATCTCAATTACAAGCAGTCTAGACTGCATATATTCACCATTTACCTCTGCTAGATCACACTTATCAATAAAAGTGTTATTCGTCTTTGATGATAAAATGTGACGTCTGTAAAACAAGGAATCCATTATAATCAAGACCGGATGGAATAAATCATCTTGAACAATATATAACTGAAACAAGGTGGAGACAGTGAACCTTTTTGTTGAATTTTTATCATATTTACTTCTATCTACAATTCCCACACTTTCGGGTCCACCATTTATATAATATACATGTGTGTGTCTGTGTGTGTGGGGGGTGTCAATGAAAATGTGCTCTTTTATATATCCTTCCCATAAAATGAGTCAAGGCCAATTCAACCTCAACCCCACCAGACCTAGGCCGGACTACCCAATGAGTCTCATGTTGAAAAAAAATCATGTTGAAAAAAAATCATTCATTGTATAATTTCTCTTTTAGTAAACATTGAACACATGCCCCACAGACCAGAATGCCACACAAGGGTTAACATCAAATACTTCTATGTTTCTGATGACAAACGCAAGAGTTTTGGTCCCGAAGTTGGTTTGACGAAGACGCAGGTGAGCGGAAAATGTCTATAATCGCCACTAAACCTCTCATCTTCAACCCGTGTTCTCCAGCAATTGAACCAGCGACCGAGGCTCTCCGCAGCTCACCCTCCACCCGAGACTGCCCCAGTCTGAGAGCACCGGACAGGCCTGTACATCCCCCCTCTCCCCCCGAGACTGCCCCAGTCTGGGAGCACCGGACAGGCCTGTACATCCCCCCTCTCCCCCCGAGACTGCCCCAGTCTGAGAGCACCGGACAGGCCTGTACATCCCCCCTCTCCACCGGAGACTGCCCCAGTCTGGGAGCACCGGACAGGCCTGTACATCCCCCCTCTCCACCGGAGACTAGTGCCCCAGTCTGGGAGCACCGGACAGGCCTGTACATCCCCCCTCTCCACCGGAGACTAGTGCCCCAGTCTGGGAGCACCGGACAGGCCTGTACATCCCCCCTCTCCACCGGAGACTAGTGCCCCAGTCTGGGAGCACCGGACAGGCCTGTACATCCCCCCTCTCCACCGGAGACTAGTGCCCCAGTCTGGGAGCACCGGACAGGCCTGTACATCCCCCCTCTCCACCGGAGACTAGTGCCCCAGTCTGGGAGCGCCGGACAGGCCTGTACATCCCCCCTCTCCACCGGAGACTAGTGCCCCAGTCTGGGAGCGCCGGACAGGCCTATATATCCCTGCCATATGTGCTGGAACAAGTGTGTAAGTCGATAGAGAGTATTGTTTGCATACTTCTTCCCCTCCACCACTTCCAAAAGTCGTTTGTCAGGAAAAGCACTTGTCCGGCCCCCAGAATGCCCTCATCAACGTCTCCCCTGTAATTGCCTTGCAGCAGTGATGGCAGGGGGGTAATTTCGGGTAAACACCAACATCCATCTTTCCACGTCCGTCCCAGAGTCTCCGTTCCAGCACTCCGATACATATTTCGGATACTTGATTATGATTAAAGCGTTACACTTCTAAACACTGGGGCCTACGGTTGTTTGTGGTTTACGACGGGGGGGAAACGAGGCTAGATTATAATGTTTTGCTAATCTCCCATCTTACCCAGATGTGGGGGTATAGTGTTCTGACAGCGGTGGTCCACCACGGCTGAATGGATGTAGAGGAAACACTTGCCTGCGTCATCGTGGACTTCAAGAGGATCTGCTCTGTCATCGCTCAGACCAACATGTAGAGAGAGAGAGAGAGAGAGAGAGAGAGAGAGAGAGAGAGAGAGAGAGAGAGAGAGAGAGAGAGAGAGAGAGAGAGAGAGCCTGTGTGTACTGTGTACTGTAGGTATTCAGAGTGTCAGCTGGGCCCAGATGGTCCTCATCCCCCTGGGTTCCACGTGGAGAACGGGGAACATGTGTCGGCTCCACCAGAGGGCATAGATGGCACAATTAGCGGTTCCTCTCACCCCGGCGAGTCCGAGGTCACGGGGGGCCGCCGAGGTCAGGGGTTATTCAGGGATCCTGTCTGGGTCGTCTCCATAGAGACAGCTCTCACACTCTGCGCGGTTGACGTTAGCGGTGATGTTTTGAGTGTTTTGTTTTTGCACTCGTGTTCTTCTGCGAGGGTTGTTTGCCCTTTATACTGGAGGATACTTAATGCGCCCTCAAAAGTCAACCGTTTCTTCTTCTTAGCCTTTAATTTACGATACCAATATGTTTAGAATGGTTGATTTTATGAAGTGACTAATGGCGACAGTGAAGTGAACTTCACCAACATAGGATGTGAAAATATGCCCTCCAGATTGTGTGGTTTCGTAACATTTTTCTCCCTCTAAGTTACTTCAAGCTACTGTCGTTGCTAAAACACTTGAATGAAAATAAATCCCCTTCGGCTTCTCGAAGGCTCGCGTGAGTTGCGATGGTAAAACCTCTATTTGTGCCTCTTTTTTTTTGTAAACATGAAATCGACGTCATACACTTATTGTTTAACCTGTAAATCGGGCCTCACTCCCCTGTTAATCCAGGTTATTATCATTGAATGGGACTCAGGAGGAATGGCAAATTATTTTGGGAGAATTCTTTGCTGTTCTAGTATTCAGTTATCAAGATGTCCTGGATCCGGGTCGGACAAATTCACACTTGTTCCTGCTAATTCCAGGAAAAAATTTAAGACCGGCCTGTTTGTGCTACGACAGCGCTTAAGAATCCTCATTCTGACCTCTGGGAAACATTTAGAAATGGTCGTTTATTGTTGAAAATATTTTTTCCATTGATTCTTTTTTTTTTTTTACAAAATTGTATCCACGCCAAATCAATCGATTTCTAACAATATCACCGGAGGATTCGCTCCGTGATTGCCGTGGGACGGGGGGGACGGGGGGGGTGTTTCATATTTGTTCCTGACCTAATAATGAATTGGTGAGAGGGAAGGCAGGCCGACGAGCTAACGCCAGGAGTGCTCCAGCGAGGAGAGGGGGGAAAAAGAAAAAAATCTGGAACCCATAAAAGCTTCAGACAACTCCTGCAGCATTAGACACTGTGCTTCTTATTGGCTGAGAGGGCCACTTACCCCCTTTCCACCGTACCGTCCACACACCGAGCTCACGCGCACTTCCTCCTTCTCTCCGCCTGGCTCGGGCCAAAGGCCACACCCAACGGAACTGGGCTAAGCCAATGGGAGCCGCCCGCAGGCCTCGAGTTAGCGGACGGGGTATAAAGCGGGGCGGAGGTGGAACGGCCGGCCAGATGGTTTGTTGATGTTCTGGCTGCCAGGTTGAGATGGAAATGTGAGCGCGAGGGGAAACGACTGAAACGCGGTGACAAGAGACAACGGTGAGATCCAGTCCAATGGATCTTTGACAGCCGTGAGTGAAGACGCTCTGCCCCCTTCTTTTTCCGCTGCTTTTAGAGGACGACAATTACATCTTAGACCGTCTTGTCAGTGAGAGAGAGCGTTGTAGACACTGTGCGTGTTTCACAAAAGGGAAGAGAGAGAGAGAGAGAGAGAGAGAGAGAGAGAGAGAGAGAGAGAGAGAGAGAGAGAGAGAGAGAGAGAGAGAGAGAGAGAGAGAGAGAGAGAGAGAGAAGGACGAGAACCGACAGCATCCTGCCTTGGAAGGGGAAGGTAGAGGGTCTGCAGCGGGACGACGGCGCGATGCGAGAGGAGGTGTCCTGCACCAACTCCCCCGAAGGGGGGCTGGGGGCCAGCGAGGAGGAACAGGAGAGGGCGCCCAAGAAGAACAACCAAGGCGGGGGGAGCCGAAAGCGGGTGCCGTACCCGAAGAAGGACGGCCTCGGCCGGGGGGCGGGGGAGGAGACGGGGGGCGCCGGCAGCCCCAACAACGGCCTGCTGCCGTCCGGGCCCAAGCGGCTGAAGAAGAGCCCCTGCACGGCGGTGGTCCAGGTGGCCCCCAGCTCGCTGCAGGGTCCCGGGCCGGAGCCCTTCGAGGACCTGCACACGCAGCGGGTCATCGCCAACGTGCGCGAGCGCCAGCGCACCCAGTCGCTGAACGACGCCTTCGGCTCGCTGCGCAAGATCATCCCCACGCTGCCGTCCGACAAGCTCAGCAAGATCCAGATCCTCAAGCTGGCGTCGCGCTACATCGACTTCCTGTACCAGGTGCTGCAGAGCGACGAGATGGACGCCAAGCTGGCCAGCTGCAACTACCTGGCCCACGAGAGACTGAGCTACGCCTTCTCCGTCTGGAGGATGGAGGGCGCCTGGGCCATGTCCGCCAGCCACTAGGGCTTCCTGTTAACCTCTCTCCTCTCTAACCCCTCCTGCCCTCTGACCCCCCCCCCCCCCCCCCCCGCTGTCTCTGCCCGGCTAGGCACCTATTTCTCCAAACCTATAAGTACTATTCAGATCTGCCCCCGTCGGTCGGTCGGGCCTTAACCTCTTGACCCCAAGCCGACACCCATGCGATATTTAATTTACACCATCTTTACCTCTCCCTCCGTCTCACCCTCTATCTCTGCCAACCTTCACTATTAATACTACTTCACCCTTGTTCTCCTCTCTATTTACGTCTGCAGCTTTCCTTTGTCCCAACTCCAATTTAGCCCAATGCACCGCGCTGCTCCTGTGCTGTTCCACAGGTACGGACACAACACACACACACACACACACACACACACACACACACACAC
>NW_028169405.1:97926-138962 GCF_963971535.1 Notolepis coatsorum | reverse complement strand
TCAGGTGGGGGGGTCAGGGTGGAGGAAGTAGAGGATATTGACATGGAAGAGGAGGACGACAAGATGAAGGTTGTTAGGCAGAAGAGGAAGTCAGAAGTAGTTGAGTTGTCAAGCTCTCAAGCTAAGAAGGCAGATGTGAAGGAAGTACTCAGCAGTACACAGAGTACATGGTCGGACGTAAGCGCTGATGATGATGAGGAATATGAGAGTGATGCATCTGCAGTTACCGATCATACTTGCTATTCATTGGAGGCGATGAAAATGTTTTTACGGACGACAAAAAACAGGAAGGGGATAGAGATAGCACATTTCTTTCCAGATAAGGAGTTTTTTATTATGTCAGCTAGGAAAAATATGAGGTTTCAAGGAGATGGACGTTTTGCTGAAACAGATATATACAGGATGAATTTTTTTTTACAAAAGGTACAGCGGGACCTCAGAAAGGTAGAGGACGGAGTGGACTCAGTATAGTTTTGTTGTTTTTTGTTTTCTTTTGTTTACTCTTTATTTCTAAATGAGAAGTGTTTTTAGAGTGGAATTTTTTTTGTTTATTGTATGGGGCAAGGGACATGAAGAGAGTTTTTTTTGCTCCCTGACCTCACTGACTTTCCTACCTCGGGTCCCAGGTTTAGGTATGTCTATTTATCGTGTCAGTGAGGCACTATCGGGCTTCACCCAGGAAGCAGAATATGATTTTTTTACAAATTGACAGGACTGGTGTGTTGTCACTTAGGTCTGAACATTACAAGGTGTCCCGCTACCGGGGCCAGGAGGCTGAAACTTTTTTGATCTTCAAGTATACTCATATACATTTGTGGAACTTTGTGAAAATAAAGTACTTAAAAAAAAAAAAAAATCTCTCTCTCTCTCTCTCTCTCTCTCTCTCTCTCTCTACATATCCCTATAGTATGGTACTCTCTCTCTCTCTCTCTCTCTCTCTCTCTCTCTCTCTCTCTCTCTCTCTCTCTACATATCCCTATAGTATGGTACTCTCTCTCTCTCTCTCTACATAGCCCTATAGCATGGTGCTCTCTCTCTCTCTCTCCCCCTCTATCTCCCCCTCTCTCTCTCTCTCTCTCTCTCTCTCTATCTCTCTCTCTCTCTCTCTCTCTCTCTCTCTCTCTCTCTCTGTCTCTCTCTCTCTCTCTCTCTCTCTCGGGATTTATCACACGTGCATACACAGGTCCTACGCACACCTGTCTTGATAAATATCACTTTGATCCTACGCTTGAGCTCGTGCATGGTTTTAAGTATTTGCATACCAGAACCGCCCCGATTATCCATATATGGTCATGAAACACCCCCATGGGATGTGAAATAATGGACTGACCCGAGGGAATTGCGTGTTATGGAGAAATACGAGACAGGCTGACAGACATGTACACGTACGGTGATGTCGGATATGATATCTCTTAAAGACTATATTAACTAATAAAGCCTGTGCTGGAATATGACTGCCTTTTTTCGTTTTGTTCGATTAATACCCAGGGATTAAAGTTCTCCTCAATTGTATTCCAAATCGCGACGGATTTTCCGTCAATTTTCTACCTGCTGCATATGATTTCTAGAGGCATACAATCTATTTTGATGTCAGTATTGGGTAGCCTATATAAACAATAATACAAGAGCATATACAAGAACAATGAATCTCACTGCCATGTATGATGTAGCCTATACGCCATGTGTAGCCTGCCTATGTGATCAATACAAACATGAACTTGAATCCCATCATCATATTTACATAGTCTGTCCACTATGTTCATTACTTTGTTATTTCCCCCCCCCTATCTATGTAAAGCGACCTTGCATGGGTCTCTTGAAAGGCGCTATATAAAATGAAGCTCTATTATTATTATTATTATTATTATTATTATTATTATTATTATTATTATTATTATTATTATTATTATTATTATTATTATTATTATTATTATTATTATTATTATTATCACGTCTGTGCGCGGAGCTCACAAAAAAAATACTGTCTTTTACTGTTAGTCTCAGTGAAGTTTCAACGGAGCGAGGTAATCTATTCTGACCAACAAATTGAAGTAGAAAGCATTTCGTTGTGGCCAATCTTATTTGGAAACATGACACAAAATAATAGTATGACGCTTTTTATTTGAAACAATATTTAATCGCGTTTGGAGGTGGGTGTTCTGTAACCCCTTTCGTGACTGTGATGCACCGAGTGAATCCACAGTCACTTGCTCCTCAATAGGAAACCAACCTAGATTTACCCTGAAGGACTGGTTCTAACCGAACCGTTCGTTATACAAGAATCACAGAGAAATGTCAAAGGTACTCACAGTTGCACAAGGGTTTCGGACAGAGATACGGGATGGTTTGAAAGCTCGGCGTTGCTAATAAACATTTTAAATATTTTTTATAAACTGGTCAACACGGCATTATTTCCGGCGTTGGCTGCCTGGTGTGATCACAGCGCATGCGCATCATGCACACAACGCCGGAAATAATGCAATGTTGACCAGTTTATGAAAATTATTTAAAATGTTTATTAGCAACGCAGAGCTTTCAAACCATCCCGTATCTCTGTCCGAAACCCTCCTGCAACTGTGAGTACCTTTGAAACGTCTCTGTGATTCTTGTATAACGAACGTCATTCAGGGTAAATCTAGGTTGGTTTCCTATTGAGTAGCAAGTGACTGTGGATTCACTCGGTAATCCACAGTCACGAAAGGGGCTAGGTGGTTGATGGTGGTTGAGAAGTGAAAGAGATAACCCTTGTATGTTCTCTCTATTTATACACTGTGGAGCGCAGTTCTGGAAGGTTCTGCTATGACATCACTGCGGCATCCTCAAACCTCAAGACCGTTCCAGAACGTTCTAGCCTGTTCTAACCGGTTCTACTATGACATCATACTGAACTAGGTGTTCTGCGTCTGCCCCCCGTGCCAAACAAGCAAGCCAACCTCTTGTTCGCGCATGAGCCCATTATAATTACACTACTGTTGCTATTTCACAATGAACTATAATGAATTACGGTTCATACAGAACACGCGCCAGTGTCGGGAGTAATGCACGAAAGCTTATTTCCGCATTGAAACTAATGCATGAACTGAGGAGCGCATATGCCGTAGTAACGATATTCTACCACTCGGCGTCAGCTACGCATGCTCAGAGCTGTGCGTAGACATAAGCACAAAGTCAAGTTCACGTTCAAATTGATAAATCCCACACTTTGCTTAGAAATGGTCGTACGCACGGGTTAAGCACATATCTGTGCGTACGCAACATTGATAAATGAGGGCCCAGGTCTGCCTATGGCGGCCTTTCTCAATGGCTAAACTGTGCTCGCTGAGTCTGTACCTAGTCAAGGATCTTCTTAGTATTGGGTCAGTCACAGTGCTCAGGTATTCTGCCACTGTGTACTCTCTGTTTAGGGCCAAATAGCATTTAAATTTGCTCTGGTTTTGGGTTGTTTCTTTCTAATGTGTCAGATAGTTTTCTTTTTGTTTTCTTATAATTTGATTTAGTCCAGTGTGGTTTCTGTCTGGTGGCTCTGCTTGTGTTTGTGAGCAGAGTCCCAGAACCATCTGGCTGAGTGGGCATCTATCGAGGGTCTCTCTGTGGGTGAGGGCTATGTTGTGGAGTGTGTCTGGATCGCTTTCTTTTAGGTGATTGTGATTTTTTCTTTCTTTTTATTGTTTTTCACAATAAGCAAACAATCACAAACAACAAGCCATAACAAAAACACAATCCCGGGCTGCATTATTAGTGTCACTTTACAAAAATATACTTTTCACATGCTGAGTTCTCAATTCTCTTACTTTCCCTATAGGTATGGTGAATATTCTTTACAACTATACATCATCAACTGGTTGTCGTAATTAACATATAAAAGTCCCATTTTTCCCAGTACTTCAAACCTTTCTCTTCCTGTAATCTGAGAATAAAAGTAAGTCTTTCGATTGTGTATATTTCGCCTATAATGGCCAACCATTTTTCTTTTGTTGGAGGTTCTTGTTGATACCAGAGACGCGTGATCGCTTTCTTACTTGCTGCTAAAAATATTTTTATCAAATATCTGTCTCCTCCTACCAATTCCTCAGGTAAGTTACCTAGGTACAAATAGGAGAAGGTCTCCGGTATCTTAAAATTCAATATAACCTGCATGGTGGAGTGAACATCTTGCCAATAACGTTGAATACCTGGACAATTCCAAAATATATGAGAGTGGTTTGCCTCCCTCTGGCCGCACTGTCTCCAACATGGTTGCTCTATGCCTACTTGTCTGGATTTGATTTTGGGAGTTATGAAGAATCTAGTCAAGTTTTTCCAGCAGAATTCTCTCCATGTTTTTGAATTAGTCGAGCTACATTGAGTTCTGCACATGTTCTCCCATTCGTCTTCAGTTATTTCAATGTTTGATTCATTTTCCCAATTTGTCTTAATGTAACTTGTGGAGTCAGTTCTGGCCTGAACAAAGCTATTATATAATTTTCACACAGTTTTACTCATCTTGTCTTTGTATGCCTGAATGAATATCTGAATAACACTGTCTATTGGGGTATTGGACTCAGACGCCTTTACCTCTTTTAGAAAGTACTGGCGTAGTTGTAGGTATCTGAAAAAGTTGTGCTTATCCAAACCGTATGTATCTTTCAAGGTTTGAAAGCTCACAAGTTCTCCATTCTCTACTATTGTGCTGAATGAGGTAATACCTCGGAGAGCCCATTCCTTAAATGTTTGATCATACATGCTTGGTTTAAATCCTAAATCGAAGGCAAACCACCTCAAGATCCTAATCCTTTTTTCTAACTTGAATTGTTTCACAATTTTGAACCATGTCTGTAGGGTGTGTACAATAAATGGGTTTAAGTTTCTATATAGGGTATTGGCCTGCTGTCTATCACCAATTACTGTCTGGAGTGGTATATCAATTGATTTCACTTCAATGTCCTTCCACTTCGCTTCGTAGTCCCTTTCACACCAACAGACCAAAGGTCTTATTTGCGCTGCATAATAATACTCCTTCAGATTTGGGAGGGACATGCCTCCCTTCTCTTTAGGGAGTTGGAGTGTCCGGAACCTAATTCTCGGTTTTTTCCCGCTCCATATGAATCTAGAAATCATCCTGTCCCACTCGTTAAACTGTTTAGCAGGGATTTCCACCGGCAAGGACTGGAAAAGATATAGCAGTCTAGGGACTACGTTCATTTTTACTGAGTCTATTCTGGAGGTGAAATCCAGGGGGGCTAATGACCATCTTTCTATATATTTTTTAATTTGTGTGTTTAGGGGCTGGTAATTTGCTTCATATAATTTTGTTAAGTCCTTAGTCAGCCTTACTCCCAGATATTTTATGGACTTCATGTTCCAATTTAAATAGTAATTTTCTTTTATTTCTCTTAGGGGGGTATAGTTATATGTAAGTATCTGTGTTTTTCCTATATTTAGTTTGTATACCGAATGTTGACCATAGGTTTCAATAAGGTCCATTAGTCTAGGGAGGCTCCGACAAGGGTTTTTTTAAGTAAATTAAGACATCATCCGCGTATAATGCTATCTTATGCTCTGTTTCTTTTATATTAATACCTGTTATATTGGGGTCTTCCCTAATTGCTTGGGCTAGCGGTTCAATGAAAATCGCGATCAGGGGCGGGGCTACATGGACATCCTTGGCGTGTACCGCGTTCTAGGGCGATCGGATTTGTTAATCGACCGTTTACTTTTATTCTCGCTGTGGGTCTTGTATATAGTGTTTTAAAACACCTAATTGAATCTTCCTTGAATCCTAACCTTTCTAGTACCAAGAATAAATAGTCCCAGCTCACACAATCAAACGCTTTTTCCGCGTCCAGACTTAATAAGGCCGAATAAACGTTGGTTTGTTTAATCTGATTCATAATATGTAGTGTTCGTCTTAAGTTATCCTGGGTTTGGCGACCAGATATAAATCCAGTTTGGTCCGTGTTTATTAGGTCTGGCAAAACTGTTCTAATCTTTTCGTGATAATGGAGGCGTACAGCTTATAATCCAAATTAAGGATCGATATTGGTCTAAACGAACTACATAATTTTTACCTTATCTTTACCCTCCCTGGGAAGTACTGTTATAGTCGCCTCCCTCCAGGAGGGAGGGGGGATGCCCTCTCTAAGAGTGTAGTTAAATGAGGCCACCAGCAATGGCATGATCTCCTGGCGAAAAGCTTTGTACCATTCTGCTGGAAGGATGTCACTACCTGGCGATTTGTTAGCTTTAAGATTAGATATTGTCCTGTCTAACTCCTCTATAGTGATTTCTGCAATTATAATTTTGTTCTGCATTTTGCCAATTGAGGGCAGGTCAAGAGACCTCAGGAATGGAATAGTGGCTTCACTATCTATTTGTGCTGGTTGTGTATATAGGTTTTTGTAGTATGATTCAAAGGCCTTCTCTATATCTTCCAAATTACTGGACACTACTCCAGTTAAGGGATCTTTAATCGTATTAATTGTAGGTGATTGTGAAATTTGAATGCTCTTTTTTTATTTTGATGATTAGTGGGCATCTTCCAATTCCTCTCTCTCTCTCTCTCTCTCTCTCTCTCTCTCTCTCTCTCTCTCTCTCTCTCTCTCTCTCTCTCTCTCTACATAGCCCTATATCATGGTGCTCTCTCTCTCTCTCTCTCTCTCTCTCTCTCTCTCTCTCTCTCTCTCTCTCTCTCTCTCTCTCTCTACATAGCCCTATATCATGGTGCTCTCTCTCTCTCTCTCTCTCTCTCTCTCTCTCTCTCTCTCTCTCTCTCTCTCTCTCTCTCTCTCTACATAGCCCTATAGCATGGTGCTCTCTCTCTCTCTCTCTCTCTCTCTCTCTCTCTCTCTCTCTCTCTCTCTCTCTCTCTCTCTCTCTCTCTCTCTCTACAGTTTTCTTTGTGTTTTCTTATAATTTGATTTAGTCCAGTGTGGTTTCTGTCTGGTGGCTCTGCTTGTGTTTGTGAGCAGAGTCCCAGAACCATCTGGCTGAGTGGGCATCTATCGAGGGTCTCTCTGTGGGTGAGGGCTATGTTGTGGAGTGTGTCTGGATTGCTTTCTTTTAGGTGATTACACTACTGTTGCTATTTCACAATGAACTATAATGAATTACGGTTCATACAGAACACGCGCCAGTGTCGGGAGTAATGCACGAAAGCTTATTTCCGCATTGAAACTAATGCATGAACTGAGGAGCGCATATGCCGTAGTAACGATATTCTACCACTCGGCGTCAGCTACGCATGCTCAGAGCTGTGCGTAGACATAAGCACAAAGTCAAGTTCACGTTCAAATTGATAAATCCCACACTTTGCTTAGAAATGGTCGTACGCACGGGTTAAGCACATATCTGTGCGTACGCAACATTGATAAATGAGGGCCCAGGTCTGCCTATGGCGGCCTTTCTCAATGGCTAAACTGTGCTCGCTGAGTCTGTACCTAGTCAAGGATCTTCTTAGTATTGGGTCAGTCACAGTGCTCAGGTATTCTGCCACTGTGTACTCTCTGTTTAGGGCCAAATAGCATTTAAATTTGCTCTGGTTTTGGGTTGTTTCTTTCTAATGTGTCAGATAGTTTTCTTTTTGTTTTCTTATAATTTGATTTAGTCCAGTGTGGTTTCTGTCTGGTGGCTCTGCTTGTGTTTGTGAGCAGAGTCCCAGAACCATCTGGCTGAGTGGGCATCTATCGAGGGTCTCTCTGTGGGTGAGGGCTATGTTGTGGAGTGTGTCTGGATTGCTTTCTTTTAGGTGATTGTGAAATTTGAATGCACTTCTTTGAATGTTGATGATTAGTGGGTATCTTCCTAGTCTCTCTCTCTATCTCTCTCTCTCTCTCTCTCTCTCTCTCTCTCTCTCTCTCTCTCTCTCTCTCTCTCTCTCTCTCTCTCTCTCTCTACATAGCCCTATAGCATGGTGCTCTCAATTAAATTCAATTAAATTAAATTAAATTCCCTTGGTTCCAGATATTGGGGAAGATCCCGGAGCTAAGGACAATGTTAACACTTTCAGTGCCAGGCCGTGTTTTCCTTTTTACCCCGTTGATGCCACGGTCCACGGCCCATGTAACGTTAATATCGCCTAATCTATGTTTTAAATTATGCTATGTGTCTAATCTGCTCATCGCTTATCAAAGAATAATTTTCCAGTCAACATTGGCAAAGCAGATTGTGTTGTTATCGCTTCATTTCCTTTTTATAGCATTTTGAAAACCACTCGGTTTCGAAGAAAAAACAACACATTCCCTGATAATCGCCTTTTACTGGAATATTCCAGAACGTTATCATTTGTCTGTCTATTTATGAATCGTTTTCAAATAAACGCTAGATGGTCGATAGTATATGTGTGCGCACGCATGCTCGTGCCGTGCGCTGATAATCGCTGCTATTATTTCTTCATGGCTTTTACAGTGA
Source organism: Notolepis coatsorum (assembly GCF_963971535.1). Taxonomy (NCBI): domain Eukaryota; kingdom Metazoa; phylum Chordata; class Actinopteri; order Aulopiformes; family Paralepididae; genus Notolepis; species Notolepis coatsorum. The sequence goes on along the minus strand of NW_028169405.1, from coordinate 130,577 downwards.
AACAGCCATATCACATATAGTGGAAACGCTTATATCTCCTCGAAAACGAGTCTGATTATCCTAACACTGATAACATATATTCCTTACATGACATCAGATGGTATCCAAATGGTATATTCCAATTCCTGATCACCATTCGAAATAATCGATAAGTATATTGATCCAACGTGTGTACAGTATAACCCATGCTCACCGCGGCTCAGAGGCTCCAGAATGAACTCTGGTAACTCCGGCTGCATCAGTGGACTGGAAAATGTGGACTGGAATATTTTTTTTCCCCATCCATTTTCATTGAGTCCATTCCAAAAGGGTGATTTACCATCTGGGAGACGATAGGGGGCGCTTTTTTCACATCTGATCGCCGGCGGCCCCTGGATCTCCAACGGTAGGCTCGCGTGATGCAATATGATTTCAGATCGCTAATAAAAAAATAAAAAAATTATCACGAAAAAAGCCGTGACGTGGCTTTCAACGTCACAATCGTAAACCCTAGTTTAGCCGTGAGTGGCGTTCAAAGTGTTAAGGAGTTTTAGTATAGCCAATTGGAATTTGGAGTCTGTGAATATGATCATTTCATTTAGGATACCATCCGCTCCGCAGGCCTTCTTGGTTTTAAGTGATTTTATTTAGTCCTGTAGTTCTTGTAGTGTAATTGGGGAGTCTAGCGGGTTCTGGTAGTCTTTTATGGTTGACTCCAGGCTTTGTAGTTTATCTTGTATGTGTTTTTGCTGTTCATTATTTTGTATTGGGCTAAAGAGATTGGAGAAGTGGTTTACGCATACATCTCCATTTTGGATGGGTAGCTCCTCGCGGTGTACTTTGTTTAGTTTGTTCCAGTTTTCCCAGAAGTTGTTTGTTTTTATGGATTACTTTATATCTTGTAGCTGGTTTCTAACATGTTGGTCCCTTTTTTTTCTGACTGTGTTTTTGTAATGTTTCAGTGTTTCACTGTATTGGAGACGTGTGTTCTGGTTGTCTGGGTCTCTGTGTTTTTGGTTTGATAGGTTCCTTAATTTCTTCCTGAGATTTTTACAATCATTATTGTTACAAAGGATCAGATTAAACCGAATATATATATTTATTGATTGATATATATTGCATAGTATTTGTATATCGTTTGATATCCCTTGTATATTCCTTGTACATATACACGGAATATCCCTTTAGCCTAGTACGGACCATGATGTTTCGTTCTCCTATTGGACAGCGGTCCACAGGCGCCAGGGGCCATGCCTCCAGAGTCAGGTTCAAGGCCACCGTCAAGACATGTCTGTACATGCCCGGCCTTGCCCAGGGATACGAGACAGAAATGAGGTTGGCACTAGATTGTTCGCCGTGCATATAAATATGGCGCAGGTGAATACAGAAGTAGAGTTACCCAATAAGTTGAAGCCTCACCCACGATACAACGTGCGGTGAAGTATGGCCTGTTTGGCCCCAGATAGAGCATTGAGACCGCGTGCGAATTAATAACTGAATTGTCAGAGTTTGGCGCTATACCGTCGAGTGCGACATATTTCTATTAAGTCAGTAATAGTCTATTTGTGTATAGTGTATCGTGCGGCTAAAGTTCTACAGTGACCAGCATCACCAACACTTCCTCGTACCAGCTAGAGTGCTTATCCAGGCTGGGCTGCTTTCATGGCGCTTTCACCCGAGGAGACCTAGACGAGAACCGTGTGGACATGTACACTGGATTAATCTACCCGACGACTGCATAGCCCTTTGCGGCTGGATTATATTTGTTTTGGTCCTGTGATTTATGGAGCGGAGAATCGCCGACGCCTACACGTGTGGGATTTACCCTGTGAGGAGCCAAGTCGAGTCTGCGCCTCAGAGAGCCTGAGGCCGGCTAGCTTTCTTCACTGTGGAGCTACAGTCTACGGAGAACAGCTGTATTCGTCTGTGGATCAAGAGACTATTGCACCGTCTCCTGTACTTGGAGTCTCCTTAGTCATCGTTGACCAGACTCTCTACTACCGACAGATCCTCTACCCCTGCTGGCTTACAACCGGGGGGACCCTTCCAGTATCTCCCGCTATATATTACTAGTGTACCATAGATATAATTCCCTAAGATTCAGGTTGTATAATTACCTCCTGCGTAACCAGAGAATGGACATTCATTATTGATTTGCCTACGCACATTCCTTTGCCTTATAAGCGCATCCAAAGTATAATAGAGACGTATATTATGTACCTTTTGCTGCAATAAATACTTAATTACCACTTTGTGTGGAACCGATTTATTGTGGGAAGTGTTCATCATATTTATATATCATGTACTGTATGGCCAGTAATTAAAGTACATAAAGCGGTAGTGGTTTAATGATACCATACTTATCAATACAGTCAGGGAATTGTACCCCTCAGTTACAATTGGTCCTTCGAGCCGGAGGGTAACTAGTGTAATATTAATATAGTGGTATTAATATTGACATGGCCTATGATGAACACTCCACAAAACGGTTCTCCTAAAGTAGATCGCCCGCAGCGTAGACGGCAGACACCTCAGTACTTAGAGGATTACGTTGCCAATATACTACCTAGCTTTCTACAGACGGTAAACGCGGAAAAAGTAGATAGTAAAATTATGTCCGACCCTATCGACCAGGCTACCCCGCCAATAGAGGCCCTAGTGGGTTCTAACGTAACTGACCAAGCTCACGGTAGGGACCAGGAGGGACCCGACATGACTTTACCCCCCGCCAAGACCGAAGAAGTAGTCCCCGGAGAGCTCCAGGATAAAGACAGCCCTCCAGGGATGGAACTCTACCCGCTACAAGAAGAGGAGAGCACCCCGGAGATGGATCTCCAGGACTCGCCACAGGAGAACAGATCTCCAACGAGTACTGCCAGGAGCGGATCACCTCAACCAGCGTCTTCCCCCAGCAAGGCGGACAAGATGCTGGCACAGGCATTCCTCGCCAGCCTAGCAGCCTCAACAGAGCGCGATCGACTCCAAGCACAGATGCTTAGTGAGCGCGAACATTCTTCCATGGAAAGAGAACGCCTTCAGGCGCAGCAACGGAGCGACGAAGATCGTATACGTCTAGAGATTAGACGCCTTCAGACAGAAGAGAATATGGTAAGGGACCGGGCCGAAGCCCAGCGCGCCGCCGCCGAAGCCCAGCGCGCCGCTGCCGGTGCCCAAAGAGAAGCAGAGCGCGACCTCGCTCTCACCAAGCGCGAAGCCGAGCGCGACCGATTACAAGCGCAGATAATGGAGCAGCTGATCACCAGGGCAACACCCCCTCCCTCCGCACGGGGTTCCAGGGCCTCGTCAAGACAAGGGTCAAGGGCACCCTCCCCTACCCGATCAAGCGACCCTGAGCCCGACCACCAGAGAGAGCCTATACCCCCCTCCGAACCCCTTCCCCGACCGGTCCAAGTGAGACCCAGCTACAAGGAAGAAACGGTCTACACCGCGGAGAGGCTAAATAGACGACTACAGGATCTAGAGGACCTGCCAGAAGAAGAAGAGGGAGAGGAGGAGAGTCAAGCCCGACAGCAGCACAGTACTCCACAGGACCAGGAGGTCCAGTACAGCCCAGGCTCTACCCCCGCGGCTCTGCGCTACAGACCCCCGACTCAATTCACGGGTGAGCCTGACGCACGACCAGCCCCGAGGAACAGCACCTGGATACGCGGGCCATGGTACCCAGCAGGTACCAGCCCACCAAGAGGCGTAAGAGGAGACTCGCCTAGGAGGCCTCTCTTCCAACGCTCACCGATGTGCCAGCCATCCATGGCATCATACATTGGCACACCGACGTTTCCGGACTTCACCCACGAGAACAGAGCACAGTACACGGAGCTACGAATGTGCTTAGAGACAATGATGTCCGATGTAGCTGATGAACCGTACAAGTATGCTATCCTACTGAAGCACCTCAAGGTGCCCCGAGCGCACAATATAGCGCTGGCCTATGCCACCTCTACCAACCCATACACAGCGGCTCTAGCAGCACTCGACCAAAGATATGGACGCATATGGGACTACGTAATACAAGAGATAAGGCATATTGACCGCCTACCCCCAGCCACAGACAATCGCTCACTAGATGACCTGTCTATCAAGGTACAATCCCTGGTAGGGATGCTGGGGGCGCAAAGAGAAAAGGGTATGCACGAACTGTACGCAAACTCTAATGTCGAGAGGATTTTAGAGAAGCTTCCGCCCGCCCGACAAGAGCGCTTCAGGCGGCAAAGAGACCACCGTGATCCTAACGGTCCCGAGCCATCCCTCCTAGACCTAGCCGACTTCCTGGCGAGAGAAGTCAACAGCCTACGGTTGGATACGTTCATGCGGAGCACACCAAGCTCCAGAGAGGGACCTAGGAGAGCAAACGATGGCCGCAGATTGGTGACCGTCATGCACCAATCAGAATCAGTACCGAGCAGCAAGAACCACAGTACCCCCTCGATGAAAGAGAAGTGGAAGATGGTGTGCCCGTACTGCGAAAAGGAACACTGGTTGTCACAATGTGACACGTTCAAGAAGATGACCGCCGACGAGGTGAGTCAATGGATAAAGTCCAACCGACGCTGTTACCGATGTGCGCGCAGTCACATGGCAGCCGATTGCCGCTTAAAGAAGAGGTGTAATCGGTGTGACGGAGCCCACCTAGATGTCCTACACGACAGTAACAGAAGAAAGCCTGCAACCTCAAGCAGCACAAAGGCAAGTGTTATGTACATTGACCCCGCCAGCAGCGGGGGCGCCCGGGTGCTCTTAAAGGTGGTCCGCGTAACACTGATTTACCAAGATAAGGTCATGGACACTTACGCCGTCCTTGACGACGGGTCAGAGAAGACCCTTCTCCTCGCGTCCGCTGCTGCCCAGCTGGGGCTGCGGGGGAGCGAAAACCAGATGACGATTCGGACAATAAGAAGAGATCTAAAGACGATAAAGGGCGAGAATGTCTCCTTCACTATCGCAGCAAGCGGGCAGCCAGAGAGACGGTATAGGATTACTAACGCTTTCACCAGCCAAGAAATAGGCCTGTCGCAGTACACCTACCCCATCGCCAAGCTGATGGATAAATATGTGCACCTGCGTCAACTACCTATACCGCTCATAGACGGTGCCACCCCGACCCTGCTGATAGGCTCCGACCATGCAGACCTCATCGTCCCGATTGACCGGGTCCACACAGGGCCCAGAGGCTGTCCTGCAGCAGTCGAGACCCGCCTAGGATGGACATTACAAGGCCCCCTCGCTAAGTCTCTTAACCGAACAGCAGCCACTAACTGCCTCCACTCCAGAGTGACAGAAGAAGACACCACCCTCCTACAGCATGTCGAGAGGCTATGGACACTAGAGACAATGCCCTATAAGAACGAAAAGAAAGACATTCGTTTCAAGGAAGACATTTACGCTATAGCCCTCCTCGAGCAGGGGACAAAGAGAGTCAAAGTCAATGGAGTGATGAGATACGCAACTCCACTCCTGAGGCGAGAGGGTATGCCTACCTTCCACGCCCCAAAAGAAGCGACGGAGCGGTATCTATTGAACACAGAGCGGCGCCTAGCCAGAGACCCCGCTCAAGAGACAGTGTACCGCGCTGAGATTAACAAGCTAATCACAGCGGGACACATAAAGAAAATTGACATTAAAGAGGCCGATCAGACGGCCGAATCATGGTACGTGCCGCACCACAAAGTCCACCACAACGGCAAGGATCGTATTGTGTTCAACTGCAGCTACCAGATCGGATCACAAAATCTGAATAAAGAGCTCTTGCCCGGCCCAACACTCGGCCCCTCTCTACTAGGCGTGTTACTACGTTTCCGCCAAGACAAGGTGGCCTTCAGCGGCGACATCAAAGGGATGTTCCTGCAGGTGAGACTAGTGGAGGAGGACAAGCCCCTGCTGCGGTTCCTATGGAGAGAGAGGATCGGGGATGAGCAACCAGCCATCTATCAATGGGAAGTCCTCCCTTTCGGAACCACATGCAGCCCATGCTGTGCTACGTTTGCACTGCAAAAACACGTCGCAGAGGACCCAGCAGCTGATGAAGAGGTCCGACAAAGTGTAGGAAATAGTTTCTACGTGGACAACTGTCTGCAAAGCGTCTCGACGCCAGAAGAAGCTGAGGCCCTTCTACTCAAGCTCCGCGCCTCCCTGATCAAAGGCGGCTTTGATCTCAGGCAGTGGGCCAGCAGCGACCCGCAAGTATTGCGCAGCCTCTCCCCCGAGGACAAGGCAGCAAGCAGCGAGACCTGGATGGCGACCATCCCAGGAGAAGCCCAAGAAATGACATTAGGACTAGTCTGGCGCTTCAAAACAGACTCGCTCCATTATAAACACACACCCCTGACCAAGGAGCAGGGAAGGTCGACTGCACTACCGACCACCAGACGGAGTGTATACAGAACACTCGCCAGACAATATGACCCGTTGGGATGTATTCTACCTTACACCACCAGGGCAAAGATGATTGTAAGAGCGTTATGGGACAAGGACCAGGGCTGGGACGACCCCATACCCGAACACCTTGCATCCACATGGAGAGAGTGGGAGACGGAACTCAGCTCACTCCCAGGTGTCAACATACGCCGCAGCTACTTCCCACCCACAGTGAGGCCGGAGACGTGCCAGATGGACCTGCACGTCTTCAGCGACGCCTCCGAAGTAGCCTACGGTTCGGTGGCCTACTTGCGTGCCCGAGAGGAGGGAGGAGAAATACATACTGCTTTCATCCTGGCTCGCTCAAGAATAGCCCCACGAAAGCAACAATCTATCCCGCGTCTAGTGCTCTGCGCAGCCCTAGCAGGAGCGCAACTCGCCACGTTAATCCAACGTGAACTCACCATTCCGGTGCAAAGAACAATCTTGTGGTCAGACTCCACGACAGTACTCACATGGATCCGGTCTGATTCGTGCAGATACAAGGTCTTCGTGGGAGTCAGAGTCACAGAGATTCAAGATTTAACAGAAGTAGCAAGCTGGAGGTATGTGGACACAAAACACAACCCAGCTGACGTCATCACCCGGGGAATGTCCCTGGATGACCTCACCCGTCACAACCTATACAGTGACGGGCCAGAGTTCCTCAAGCTCCCGGAAGAAGAGTGGCCTACACCCACCCCACGGGAAGCGAGTAAAGAGGAGGCCGAAAACAAGAAATCTATGTTCTGTGGATTGAACACACTCGTCTCCACAGACCCCGACATAGACGATTGCCTCACCCTAGAGAGTGCGCAGCTAAAGACATTCCTGTGGCACCACCCAGAGGTTCAGCTCACTACTGACATTACAGCAGCTGACTACGAAGAAGCAGAACTTCTTCTACTACAACGAGCCCAGAGAGACTCGTTCCCCGATGAGCTAGACTGTCTACAGGGAGCAAAGCCCGTCCCATCAGACAGCAGACTGCTCCACCTAGCCCCCGAGAGCGACGCCCATGGTCTCATCAGAGTGGGTGGTCGTCTGCGGAGAGCTCCAGACTTACCGGATGACGTCAAGTACCCGATAGTCTTAAACAGCCGACACAAGGTCACAGAGCTGATCATAAAGAAATACGACAAGGATGTGCATCACGCCGGGGCAGAGAGAGTCTTCGCGGAGATCAGACGTCGTTATTGGATACTGCAAGGGAGAGAAGCAGTGCGGCGCTTCCAGCGAACCTGTCTAGACTGTCGTAAGTGGCGAGCGCAGCCCAGTATACCCCGGATGGCTGACCTACCTCCCTGTCGCCTCCGACTCGGCGACAAGCCTTTTCACTCCACCGGTATGGACTGTTTCGGCCCGCTGTATATAAAGAAAGGAAGAGGAACCGAGAAGCGGTGGGGTATTGTATTCAAATGCATGACCACCCGAGCGATGCATATAGAACTCCTTCCAACCATGAGCACAGACTCATTCCTTATGGCCTTCCGAAGATTCACATCGCGGAAAGGCAAACCGTCTATATTATTGTCTGATCACGGGACAAACTTCAAAGGCGGAGAAAGAGAGCTGAGAGAGAGCTTCCAAGCTATGGGCCCAGAACTTAAGACCCACCTCGCTCCATCCCAGATTGACTTCCAGTTTAATCCCCCGAACGCACCTCACTTCGGTGGAACTTGGGAACGAGAAGTACGTTCAATAAAGACAGCCCTGTACGCCGTGCTTGGGGCCCAGACCGTGGCGGAAGAAGTCCTAATGACAGTCCTCACGGAGATCGAGGGAGTATTGAACTCAAAGCCCCTCGGTTACGTCTCAAGTGATGTAGCAGATGTCGACCCAGTCACCCCCAACACACTCTTGATGGGGCGGCTGGACCCCGCGCTACCACAGACAATGTACAGGCCTGAAGAAGCGAACGGCCGAAGAATGTGGAGGTACAGTCAAGTATTGGCTGACAAGTTTTGGAACAGCTTCCTACTCCACTATCTACCGTCTCTACAGACCCGCCAGAAATGGGTGAAAGAGAGAGACAATTTGACAGAAGGAACAGTCGTCATGATTATCGACCAGTCACTACCCCGAGCTATGTGGCCGGCTGGCCGCGTAAGCAAAGTGATCACCGGTGCCGACGGAAAGGTCCGAGCAGCCGAAGTGCTCGTCCAAGGACGGATCTACACCCGACCCGTGGCGAGGCTAATAGAACTGCCAAGGCTCCCCGATACTATCGATGACGACCATGACCCCATGACTTTGTGAACTGCCCGACCCCTCACAACAGACATTGAGTAGTGGACAGTGCGGTTAATCTGTCTCTGATTAGCTAATTAGGTGGGACTAATTAGGAGGCGGCTGTTACAAAGGATCAGATTAAACCGAATATATATATTTATTGATTGATATATATTGCATAGTATTTGTATATCGTTTGATATCCCTTGTATATCCCTTGTACATATACACGGAATATCCCTTTAGCCTAGTACGGACCATGATGTTTCGTTCTCCTATTGGACAGCGGTCCACAGGCGCCAGGGGCCATGCCTCCAGAGTCAGGTTCAAGGCCACCGTCAAGACATGTCTGTACATGCCCGGCCTTGCCCAGGGATACGAGACAGAAATGAGGTTGGCACTAGATTGTTCGCCGTGCATATAAATATGGCGCAGGTGAATACAGAAGTAGAGTTACCCAATAAGTTGAAGCCTCACCCACGATACAACGTGCTGTGAAGTATGGCCTGTTTGGCCCCAGATAGAGCATTGAGACCGCGTGCGAATTAATAACTGAATTGTCAGAGTTTGGCGCTATACCGTCGAGTGCGACATATTTCTATTAAGTCAGTAATAGTCTATTTGTGTATAGTGTATCGTGCGGCTAAAGTTCTACAGTGACCAGCATCACCAACGCTTCCTCGTACCAGCTAGAGTGCTTATCCAGGCTGGGCTGCTTTCATGGCGCTTTCACCCGAGGAGACCTAGACGAGAACCGTGTGGACATGTACACTGGATTAATCTACCCGACGACTGCATAGCCCTTTGCGGCTGGATTATATTTGTTTTGGTCCTGTGATTTATGGAGCGGAGAATCGCCGACGCCTACACATGTGGGATTTACCCTGTGAGGAGCCAAGTCGAGTCTGCGCCTCAGAGAGCCTGAGGCCGGCTAGCTTTCTTCACTGTGGAGCTACAGTCTACGGAGAACAGCTGTATTCGTCTGTGGATCAAGAGACTATTGCACCGTCTCCTGTACTTGGAGTCTCCTTAGTCATCGTTGACCAGACTCTCTACTACCGACAGATCCTCTACCCCTGCTGGCTTACAACCGGGGGGACCCTTCCAGTATCTCCCGCTATATATTACTAGTGTACCATAGATATAATTCCCTAAGATTCAGGTTGTATAATTACCTCCTGCGTAACCAGAGAATGGACATTCATTATTGATTTGCCTACGCACATTCCTTTGCCTTATAAGCGCATCCAAAGTATAATAGAGAAGTATATTATGTACCTTTTGCTGCAATAAATACTTAATTACCACTTTGTGTGGAACCGATTTATTGTGGGAAGTGTTCATCATATTTATATATCATGTACTGTATGGCCAGTAATTAAAGTACATAAAGCGGTAGTGGTTTAATGATACCATACTTATCAATACAGTCAGGGAATTGTACCCCTCAGTTACAATTACCATACCATTTGTCATGCATATATTTATTTTTTATTTTTCCTCGCTTTCCTATTTGAGGCCTTTAGGTTGGATAAGGAAGCCTACAAAAAGAAGAACTATACCTTTTTTTTTTTTTTTGAGAGCTGCAGCACTTAAACAAATTACAAGAGCTTGGAAAAAACTTGAACCCCCGAAAGTAAACAAATGGTTAGAAACTGTAGAGGACATATATAGTATGGAAAAGGTAACCTACAAAATCAATAAGAATGAAAATATGCTGGGAAAAAGATGGGGTCTCTTTAAACTATGGAGGGGTACTAGTTGACAGACAGATCAGTCTTTAAGGAAGATTTTAAGTAACAGGAAACAGTGATGATCTACTGATCAATTGTTGGGGAACACCCCTTAGGCCTACAGCTACTGTATACCTACAATGAAAATTCAAGCCTTTTTACTTATTATTATTATTTTATTAAAATTTTTTGTTTTTTGGTTGGTTTCTTTTTTCTATTAATTTCTTATTTGTTTGCTGTTATTATTGTTGTTGTTGTTTGTTGTTTTTCTTGTGTGTGTGTGGGGACGGGTAGGGATGGATGTTGGATGTGTGCCGGTCCGGGATCTATGCTGGTGCTCGCCCCTTTGTTTGTGTTTTCGTCTCCTGTTTTTTGTATGGGTGATGGGTAAAAAGAAAGAAAAAAAAAGTGTCAAGATTTGGAATATGCGTATGTACATTTGTGTGGGTATGTACGTATGTAAGTATGGACAGGTGTAGATGTGTATGTGGGTACACTTACTATACCTAAATGTAAAATGTTTTTGTTTGACACAATAAAGTATATATAAAAAAAAAGGAAGCTGTAAGGTCAAATATGTTATTGAGGTTTTCTACCGCCCCGTTTTACGCTTTTGCTGTTGTGTTGGATGTTTTTTTCCAGGAATTGGTCTAATTTGGATTGGACTTTTTGTAGCTTGATAGCGGATTGGAATGCTTCCATTCTACTTTCATTCCATTTGTAGTGTTTTTTAATAGTGTGTAGTTTGTTTGGTTTTGGTATTTCCTGGTTTGGTGTTGATCTATTCAGGTAGATAGTGGTTTTGCTGTGGTCTGACAGGGGTGTTTGCTGGCTGACTGTGAACGCTCTAGAGACTCTAGGCTGAGGTCAGTGATAAAGTAATCAACTGTACTGTTACCCAGAGATGAGCTATATGTGTGTGACGTACATGGGTACGTGGGTTGGCCATTACCATTATTACTGTATTTATGACACCATCTGAACATCAGGTTAGTATATGTAAATGTGTTATGTTTTGTATGTGATGTGTGTGTGTGTGCCATGATAGCTAATGCTGTCCCTTTCTCTTTCTCTGTCAGGTGCCGCCCGGCCCTACACTGAAGAGTGCTGATTGCCTAATGAATGACAGCTGACGGCAATCACCTCAAGAGGGGCGGGTGGACAAAAACCTGACAAAAGCACACACACATCCTGGCGCCTCATTCTGTGTCAATTGCCAGTGACCAGAGCGTTTGGAGGTTGCCCTTGTTTTCCACTGTGTGTGGCTTTATATATATTGTTGGCCTCTGTGCCGTTTACCACTCTTAAGTGGATCTTCACATATATATTTATACTGCCCTTTGTTTCTTCTTTGTGTGGGTTGTATACATTGTTGGCCTCTGTGCCTATTTTCTTCCCTGTTAAGGGATTACTATATATATACACATACATATTGTTGGCCTTTAGGCAATTTTTGCCACTGTTTCCCCAAGGGAACTTTATACTGTGTTGGCCCTTACTTGTTTGTTCTCCCCTTACCCTTCTCCCTGTTTGTTAATTGTTTGTGGGTTGTTTTTTCCCTTCTTTATATATACATATTGCATGTGGAGGTTTGAATCCCTGCCACAGATAATAAATATCATTTACCTTTTGAAAGCGCATTTGTGTTGTTTCCTACCTGCCCGGGACTGTGCTTTAAAAGCATCTACTGAGAGGGGCTGTTTTTTGTTCAGTGCAGGCTGCTCTGTACATGACATGGGGGCTCGCTAGTTTGCACAATTGTATAGTTCCTTGTTATGTGACATGTGGACTTGTCGATTTGAGCATGTCAGGTAGGTTGCGTCTTTTCATTTGGTAAGTTATATTATTATATATCCATATTTCCGTGCTGCACACTTGACTGTTGTAAACCGTTTTTGTAAGTTATGCTCTTAACCATTAAATTTTTTTCCACATAGGTAAAGGGTGGATCACCTGCTTGGTTAGGGGGAGGGGGGCATGCGTCATCTATTCCGGTGGAGCGTGCAATGAAATCGGTAAGTGGCTGAAGATATGTGTAGTCCTCATCCCGCTAGGGGAGTAGTTTAGTCTGGGTAGTTAGTGTTACCCAGGTGATCCTAGTTAGGTGGTTAGAACCAACATTTATTATTTTCATGAATGTTAGGTGTGGATATTAAATCGAATTGGTTAGGTTGTCATACTGCAGAATGTGGCTGTTAAGTGTTGCACACGGACATTATTGAGTACTATTTAGGTGAGTGGCTATTTTGTAGGGCTTATTGAAGTCTGATTTGTTGGGTAGTATTGTGTGTTGCTACGGGAGTGTACTTTCTTTAATAACTGTATTCTGTGGTAGAGAGTAGAGCTATGGAGGTTTGTGATCAGGATGTTGGTGTGTCGCATCTTGATGGTGTTGACTCTGCACTAGGTTCAGAACATACTAGTGTTACTTCTGCTGGTGAGTTGAGCGCACTGAGCGCTGAGCTGCGTTTAGCCTGTCTAGAGGAGAGGGCGGCTTTGCGCAGGGAGGATAGAGAAGAGAGGAAGGAGGAGAGAGACAGAGAAGAGAGAAAGGAGGAGAGAGACTGGGAAGAGAGAAAGGAGGAGAGAGACAGGCAGGACAGAGAGAGAAACAGAGAGAGGGACAAAGAGGAGAAGGCGGCTGATAGGGAATTTCAATTGGCGATGAGGAAACTAGAGTTGGAGTGTGGTGACGCTAGACGTAGCGCCACTTCCTCTCCAGTACTTTCCAACTCCCAGGCACCCTTTGATATTAGCCAGCATATGTCCTTGGTTCCCCTTTTTCATGAGTCTGAAGTGGAGTTGTTTTTTACTGTGTTTGAACGCATCGCGCAGGCTCTGTGTTGGCCAGTGGGCATGTGGGCAATTATGTTGCAGTGCAGGCTCACAGGGAAGGCACAAGAAGCACATGCCGCATTGTCAGTGGATGACAGCTTAAACTATGAGCGTGTGAAAAGCGCTGTCTTGCGTGTGTACGAACTAGTACCAGAAGCATACAGGCAGCATTTTCGCAACCGCCGTAAGTCTCCTTCCCAGTCCCATGTTGATTTCTCCCGGGAGGAGAGACTTAATTTTGATCTGTGGTGTTCTGCTTGTGAGGTAGAGGACTTTGCATCATTGAGTGAATTAGTACTTATTGAGCAGTTCAAAGCCTACCTGCCAGACCGAACTGTGAACTATTTAAATGAGCAGAGGGTGTCAACACTCTGACAGGCTGCGATTTTGGCAGATGAGTTTGAATGGTCACACAAACATGTTTCTGTACGTTATCCCTGTACCCAACAAATCTACGCCCGCTTGCCTCAACGACTACCGCCCTGTAGCCCTCACCTCCATAGCCATGAAGTGCTTTGAGAAGCTAGTGAATGGCTACATCTGTTCCTCCCTCCCCATCAACCTGGACCCCCTGCAATTTGCATATCGCCCCAACAGGTCCACGGAGGACGCCATAGCCCATGTGCTGCACACAGCAGCATCACACCTGGACAAGAGGCAGGGGAACTATGTGAGAATGCTGTTAATCGACTACAGATCAGCATTCAATACCATAGTCCCCTCCAAACTCATAGCCAAGCTCAGGGACCTGGGCTTGAACTATGACCTCTGCCAGTGGGTCCTGGACTTCCTGACGGGCAGACCCCAGGTGGTAAGAGCAGGCAACTGCACCTCCTCATCCATCACGCTCAACATAGGGGCCCCCCAGGGCTGTGTTCTGAGCCCCCTCCTCTACTCCCTATACACACATGACTGTGTGGCACAGCGGAACAACAACACAATCATCAAATTTGCTGATGACACAGTAGTGGTGAGCCTGATCTCTGCCAACGACGAGAGGGCATACCTGGAAGAGGTAGAGAATATGTCACAGTGGTGTCAGGAGAACTGCCTCTCCCTGAACGTCAGCAAAACAAAAGAGATGATTGTGGACTTCAGGAGGTCGGGGTCAAGGACTACAGCCCCCTCAGCATCGACGGGGCACCGGTTGAGAGAGTGAACAGTTTCAAGTACCTCGGAGCCCACATATCCGAGGACTTGACATGGACCACACACATTGACAGTGTTGTGAAGAAGGCACGACAACGCCTCTACTTCCTCAGGCGCCTAAGGAAGTTCCAAGTCAGTCAGAAGATCCTTAGGAACTTCTACTCATGTACAATAGAGAGCATCCTGACTGGCAACATCACCTCCTGGTTTGGGAATAGCACTGCACAAGACCGTAGCAGACTACAAAGAGTGACACGTTCAGCCGAACGCACAATTGGAGGGGGGCTTCCCACCCTCCAGAACATTTACAACAAGCGGTGCAGGGGGAAGGCTAAGAGAATTATTAAGGACTCGAGCCACCCGAACAACTGCCTCTTTGAACTGCTGCGGTCAGGCAAGCGATACCGGAGTCTTAAGGCGAGCACAGAAAGACTCAGAAGAAGCTTCTATCCCCAGGCCATCAGGCTGCTAAACGAACAATAAACACTATGCAACAACCATCAAATGCACACAGCACACACACCCACACACACACACTCACTTAAACCACACAAACACACTTTATATTTATTGATAAAGGATTTGCACTACAACTCGTACACCCACTGTAAATTGTACCTAAATTGCACCTCATCCCATTTCTGCCTTGCACTATATAGTATTGGCTTTATTGTGTTTTATCCATTTTTGACCAGCGTTATTGACACTGTTATTGTCTTGTCTTTTAAAATGTTTTTTTGTCATACGATTTGTGTCAAAATAAAGTATTCAATATTCAATATCAATTGTATTAGTACACTGCACAGTATTGTATATTATATGGTAACTCAGTTACGTCTATTCTGCATCGAACATTGTACATATGTCTATACTGAACACTGTGACCTCATTTTTTTTACTTCTAATTTACATGCTATACTATGTTATTTTATTTCATACTTATCTTGTCTTGCACAGTCTCTGGAGCGTAACAGTAAGAAGCAAAAAGCTAAAACTAAAGGCTGGCTGTCACAAAACAGTCACATCTAGAGACCTCAAAACCTACTCTAGCGAGGCCTTTAACCTTGAACTGGAGAGTCTGGACTGGTCAGATGAACTCAATGGTACACTGGTTGAAGAAACTTGGCTTGGCTTCAAAACCAAATTTTCATCAATACTAAACAAAATGGCCCCCCTAAGAACCACCAGGGTAAAAAATCGCGCTGAGCCATGGATGCACACTGAAATACTGACCGCTATGAAAGCCAGAGACAAAAAATGCTCTGAGTTTCGTAAAAGTCAGTCAAAGCTTACCAAAAGCACGAGCAGTGAACTCCAAGACCACGTGACTGAACTCAAACTAGAAAGAAACAGACTAAGAAATGACGTAAACTCCATGATCAAAACTGCTAAAAAAAATTTCATCAATGACAAAACCGAGGAAAACAAAAATAAACCACGTGAACTTTGGAAATTACTCAACAATCAACTAGGCTGCATTATACAACGGCATGCAAATTTCTCGATTCTGATTGGCCATTCACACGTCTTTATTGGCAACAATCCACGGTCCTGGGCTCAGGACCTGCCCACAACCGAATCACATAACCCTCCCCGGCTCACTCCGGGAGAAAACAAGATTGCGGACAACAAATGGTTATGTTGAAAGCACCATAACGACTAAATATGAAGCGATTCTGTCAAGGGGAATGTGTTAGTCCTTTAAACAATGTTGGATGATGTAATTGATGGGTCTTGAGTCAATCTAGAACAAAAGAAAAATCGCGGATTGATTGATAGATTAATTGATTGATTTAAATGTCTTCCTTCCTACTTTCTACTGACTGCAGCGTTCTCTCTCACACTGTCCGACGCTGGCGTACCCACAAACACACACACACACATACACACACACACACACACATACACACACACACACACACACACACACACACACACACACATACACACACACACGCACACACACACACACACTGTGACACACACACACACACACACACACTCCTGTCTGCAACAGCGGGGGAGTCAGACTGAGAGAGAAGCAGCGCTGTTTTAAGTGAGCATGGTCTATTGAATTGATTGATTGGTTGATTGCTAATTTTATTACTGTACCCCTGGTTTCCAACTGGTTAAGTTTAGGCTAAAAGAAATAAATAAAAAAATAGGGCGAAGAAAAAGTTTTTTTCCTATAGGGCAAAGAAAACGTTTTAATTTGTTTTACCTACTTTATATAGAAGCATCCAAGAATGAAGTTCTATGGAAAGTAGGTCTGCATTCCCTTAACAATTGTGTGTATTGAGCCGTAATAATACACAGTTGGATGTGTTAGTTGGTTGGATGCACTTCAAGCTGCTTCCACATGAGGCAACTTCTCTCAATCATTCCAATAATACACAGTTGGATGTGTTAGTTTGGTTGGATGCACTTCAAGCTGCTTCCACATGGAGGCAACTTGTCTTTTTTGTAGTTGTGGGAACTACTTTTTCTGGCGGATGGTTTTTTCAATAAATCTTCGATTAATGTGTGTTTATTGTATAGAAATAAGGTTGGATGAATCTGGCAGTTGTATAAAAGCTTTACACCACGTGCAGTCGTGATTTGTGACCAATAAACCATGCCTAGGGGGGTCTAACGACCCTCGGCTGCGCCTCGGGCCTAACGACCACCCCTAGGCATGGTTTATTGGTCACAAACCACTCCTGCGTGTGATGTAATGCTTAAGTAAAAAACTCAAAACCAGGTTCTCAAACATAAACATAAAGACGGACAACACGCTCATCACAGACAAGCTGGATGTAGCCAATTACTTAAACACTTTCTTCACAAACATAGCCACAACACTGGTAAACAAACTACCCTCCCACTCAGGGCAGTATGGGGTAGAACACATAGTAGCATACTACATGAACCTAGGCGTCCACAAAGACGACTTCAAACTGGAAATAGTAACTACAGATGAGGTACTCAAAAAACTGAGCGCCCTCCAACCAAACAAGGCCACTGGCCATGACAACATCCCCTCCAAATTCCTCAGAGACTCAGCAGCAGCCATCACCCCAGTCATCACACACATAATAAACCTCTCCATAAAACAGGGACACGTCCCCAAGGACTTCAAAATTGCGAGAGTAACACCCCTGCACAAAAAGGGCAGCAAATTAGACCCGGGTAACTACCGCCCTGTTTCTATCCTTACATCCATCTCGAAAGTCATGGAAAAAATAGTATACGAACAGATCGAAAAGTACCTCGCGGAAAAAAATCTAATCTACGAATTCCAATCTGGCTTCAGAACATCCCACTCCACTGACACATGCCTTCTCTACTTGAACGACCACATCAAACAAGAGGTGGACGCGGGCAAATACTGCGGCATGGTCATGCTGGACCTACAAAAGGCCTTCGACACTGTCAATCACACCATTCTGATTGACAAGCTAAAAGCAATTGGTTTTGATAGTTTATCAGTGAGCTGGATACAATCCTACCTGGAGGGGAGGGAACAGATGGTGGAAGTAAACGGTACCCTATCCCCCCCCCTCACAGTGAGCTGTGGTGTTCCACAAGGAAGCATACTAGGACCGCTACTATTCCTAATTTATGCAAATGACATGTCGTCAGCTTGTGACTGCAACTTGTTCCTGTTCGCGGACGACTCAGCCCTGCTGGTCTCTGACAAGAATAAGTTACAGGTTGAAAAAGCCCTCAGCTCGGAACTAGGCAAAATCTGCATATGGCTCGCCGACAACAAACTATCATTACACATGGGCAAAACAGAGTCCATTCTCTTCGGTTCAAATAACAAACTCAGCAAGACCGACGGCTTCTCGGTTACAGTGGGTGACAATATTATCACAAGGAAAGATGAAATTACCTACCTGGGTTCCATCCTAGAGGCTAATCTTTCCTGTGACAAAATGGCATCCAATGTAATAAAAAAAGTCAACCAACGAACGCGATTCTTGTACCGGATCTCCTCTCTGGTAACCAAGAATACCCTGAAGACTCTAGCAGGAGCACTCATTCAAGGGTACTACGACTATGCTTGCACCTCATGGTACCAAAGCACCTCAAAGGCACTAAAAAACAAATTACAAACATCTCAAAACAAGCTAGTCAGACTACTACTTGACCTGACTCCTAGAACCCACCTCACCCCTGCCCACTTTGACAACCTAGGATGGCTTAGAGTAGACGACAGAGTACAGCAACTTGCAATGTGCCTGGTCTACAAGATACACTACGCGACCAAGGTACCCATGTACATGTCAAAATACTTCCCAAAGGTCAGTGAATACCA
This sequence comes from Notolepis coatsorum, assembly GCF_963971535.1. Lineage (NCBI taxonomy): Eukaryota > Metazoa > Chordata > Actinopteri > Aulopiformes > Paralepididae > Notolepis > Notolepis coatsorum. Next base: position 111,938 of record NW_028169405.1, on the reverse strand, counting down.
CGATCACAACACCAGAGGGAGCTCCACAAATCATGTAAAACCCAGATTCGGCTCAAACAAGGGACTAAACACGTTTCGCAATTATGCCACATCAATGTGGAACGCCCTGCCTAAAGCTGTAAAGGAATGTGAATCACTACCCACCTTCAAAAACACTCTCAAAAAACACCTACGTGAGACTGCAATTCGAAACTGGCCCCTACAAATGTCCTAACCTAGTTGTACAGTAAATGACCAAGTAAGGCTTTGTCAATATTCCAATGTACAGTGTAAAATGTGTGTGTGTCCCCTACCCAACCCCCCCCCCCCCCCCCCCCCCCCCACCTCCAATGTACAGCCCTCACCCAACCCACCCAACCCCACCCCACCAACCTCCTCCAATGTACAGTTTCTACGCCAAATGTATATACACTCCTTTTCTGGACACTTTTGTATCACAAACAGTACTGTATTTGCAAATCTGATATGTCATAAATGTATAGATGTAGCAGTACTGTCTATCTGTATGTCATGTATGTCATATATGTTATGATGAATTGAAAATGGGGGACCCTGATGTAAACAAGACGAAAGTCTTTCTCTGGTCTGCATCCCCTTAACAATTGTATGTATTGAGATGTACTGTACTGTACCCATTCTGCAATCTGTTAATAAACTTTTCAATCAATCAATCAAGCATTTTGTATAAAAGTATTCTGTACTTCTGTATGACAACAATTAAAGAAACTTGAAACTTGAACTTGTCCTGATGTATGTGTTGGAGGCGGCTCATTCACTCCTCGTGAGTCAGCATTCCAGCCACGCTCACCGCCGTCTAAAAGACCGGTGGTGGTGTGTAATTATTGTAAGAAGACAGGCCATATGGTAAAAGGATGTCATACGCTGAGGAAGCGACAGGAAAAAAAAGGGTCAGCCCAGAAACCAAAAGGTCTGGGGTTGATTGGTACAGTGTCATGTTCTGACCAGAGTAGCTCTCTGGAAAAAGAAAAAAATAGCTGTTTTAAACCCTTTATGTTTGATGGTTATGTGTCACTGTCGGGTGACGTCTGTGACCAACGAAAGGTGAGAATACTCCGTGATACAGGAGGTTCTCAGTCATTTATCCTGGCTGATGTCTTACCATTGAATGAAAACTCTTACTGTCAGTCTAGTGTGATAGTGAGAGGTATTGAAATGGGGTGTATGCGCGCACCGTTGCATAAGGTGCATGTACAGTCAGATCTGATCACAGGTTGTTTTCCTGTCGCCGTTCGCCCATGTTTCCCTGTGGAGGGGGTTGATTTTATCATGGGGAATGATATCGCTGGGGATATAGTAATCCCTGTGTAGGAGGTTGAAAACGCTCCTTTGATTGACTTGTGTTGTGATGAATTGATTAAAAATCACCCCAATGTTTTTTCTACTTGAGCTGTCACCAGGGCCCCGTTCCATGTACCGGGATAACCGAGTTAGCCGGATAAAGTTATCCGGCTAACTCGGTTAGCCTGACTTTCCGATTTCATGTACCTGGATTTTCCAAATCACCATGACAACATATCCAAAAGTTTGAGCCTGGTCGAAAGCAGAGTTCAAGTTCAAGTTAGCCTGAACTATCGCCACGCCCCCGCAAAGAAGTGACAGCCCGTTTCCTGAAACTATTCCCACAGTCTACGATCTGCATTATACCATTCTGAATTACGTTTTTGTGCTCCATTCTTCCAGAGGGGGCTTTTGAAATGTAAAATAGACCCAAAATGCTGATATTAAATTCACTTTGTCCTAAATAATGCACGTTATATATACCGTGGCGACGGTGGCGCTCGCTCGTGCGATGTACACAACAATGTGGTTATTTTAATTGTAACTGGGATTAAGATGTCTGATGAGATGCGCTGTTTGACGGATTTGAGAAATTGAATGAGCCGTTGACGTCACATGAATGAATGAGGATAAAGGAATAAAACGTCATTCAAAATAAGGAATATTCTAAACACGGGTCTCTCGTTCATTAATGTATAAACAATGAATTTATCCCATCTGGCACAGTGGCCCAGCGGTAGTGCTCAAGACTCCCAATCTTGCGACCCGGGTTCTAATCCCGGAGTTTCCAATATGATTTTTTTGAATATAATATTAATGATTATACGCCAAAGTAGCCTGGTTTTAAGTTAAAATATTATAAATCTACATGCATTGAGGATGTCATTCTTTATATAGCTCTCAACGTGCACCAAATTGAATTATTCCTATATTGCAAAAAGAAGGACCCCGGTCTTGAACCCGGGTCATCCGTGTGGAAGTCAAAAGAACAACCCGTTACACCACAGAGTAGATAAGTAAAAGATTGACTATACATCAATCAATGGGCAAGAAAGCCGTCTCGTAATTCTGTATAACAGTTAACTAGTTATTTTCGCTAGCAAGATCTCATTTGATTATTCAATCCAGCAGGCAAGTTTAAAGAAATATAATCTGATTGATTGAGGTAATGATGGACTTAGAATTAGCCTATAGATAACGCATTTAACTTGTCGGCGAGGCGATTGAGCCTATTGCAATCTGTCAATAAAGTCTTAAATCAATTAATCAATCAATGCCGTTGAGAATCAGGGTCTCTGCCATCGATACGTGCTGGCTTTCCACCTAAAACGGGAGCGCGCATCTAGCCTGACTCTCAAGTCTGGCTTGAGTTAACGAGACTGAATCCAGGTTTGTGAAACAGGAAAATCCCGGCTTCGAACATCGGGTTAACTGAAGCTGGATAATGGACATGTTGATCGACTTAGTTGAACCACGTACATGGAACGGGGCCCAGGGCACAGGAGAGGAAGCAAACTCAAGCTTTGACGTTGAGTGACTCTGTCTGTGGCGAGGCTCTCGCTGAGGACAGGGGGCCATCTAGTGGAGAGATGGAAAAGGTTGCTGTAAGTAGCGTTCAGGGGAAGCTGGTAATTCCCAAATTTGCTGACGTACCACTACCACTGACTCGTCAAGCATTGATTGCTGTTCAGCACAGTGATTCCTCCCTATCAAGCTGTTTTGTGGCAGTGGCCAGTGCTACTGCTAGTAGGAAACAGACCTTTGTGATAGAGGAGGGGGTGTTGCACACCTAGACCAGGTGTAGCAGACTTGAGGTGTGGAGAAGACTGGAATACAAAGCGTCAAATTGTGTTGTCAAATTGTGTTGCCAATGGTATGGACATCACATGTAAATGTTGGCACATGAACATGTGTGGTCTGGCCATTTAGGTATTGCTAAAACTTGTAATAGTGGGGACGCCAAATCAGGGGTGCATCTAGCTCTCCTGCGCTCCATTCCAGACATGGGGGAACCTTTTGAACATGTCTCTGCCTAAAACAAGAGCAGGACATAAATACATGTTGACAATTATGTGTGGTTCCACCCGTTTCCCAGAGGCGATACCTCTGAGGAAAATTACTGTTCCGGCCGTTACCAAAGTTCTAATTTGAGTGACACCATTTTGGGTCCTGTTGATGTTATTTTTACTGACACCATTTTGGATCCTGTCCATGTTGTTTTTGTGACGCCATTTTGTGATGCCATTTTGGAAGGAGATGGAAGCTGTGATGTACCAGGGAATGTGCAAATTTTTGTTTCCCTGTTTGCTGTCCTGTTAAGCACGATGAGATGATTTTTTATTCTTTATTTTTTCCAGGAAATGTTTCCAGTTTGTTGTCTCCTGTTGTCAGGTCGGTATCGGTGGAGCGGCCTGTCAAAGTAAAGTTTGTTGTCTCCTGTTGACAGGTCGGTGTCAGTGGAGCGGCCTGTCAAAGTAAAGTTTTTCTTTTTTTTTCACAACATTCGGTAATCCACGTGTAGACCCTTAAAGGCTAACACAAAACAGTTTAAGAAGTATTTCCAATAGTCCAAACTATTTGCGAACATGTTCTACACACCATGGGGAATTTTATGTGTGGCTACATTTTCTGTTCCTGAACTGAGAACACTACCAGTCTACCATATGCCAAATACTGTGTTGGTGCAGGTTGTGGTTGGGATGATGCTGTGCCATTTGTTCTGTTTGTTGTTAGGGATGCTAAACAGGAGTCAAATTGTGTTTAGCCCTGCAAAGCTAGTGTTTGGTCACGGTGTGCGTGGTCCATTAACAATGTTCGGGTTAAAGTGGTGTTCATCCTACACTGTGAGCTACGTGGTTAGGGTGGTGTTTCTTTGTTTATCCAGGTGAGCTTGATTGTGTCTTATGGCACTTATGGTTGTTTGTGATTTAGATCTCACCATGTTTTGAAAACAGTGTGCATACAGTAGCCAGTATGTACTACATACAGTTTTCACGATTTGATGAACTCGGACTTTCATCATGTCCTTTTGGAGAGGACATGATGCAAGCCCTTGTTTGCCAACATGAGGCAACATATAGCCTCCGGTGATCCCTGTAGTTATGCCCAGGGGAAGCCCGGTGCAGCTTCTAAATTACTTTGTTTATATGCCTTGGGGAAATACCGTATATCAATTTTTCCTTTAAAAAATTTGACTCGATATTGTGCGCTGGTGTTCGCTGCATCGGCGGGCTGGGATTCTGATTATATATACATTTCAAAATTCCCGGCATAAAATTTTGGGTAGGCATGGCCCCCTGAGTGACGTCACTGCGCGTCTATTGTACATACATTGTTGTGCATATTGTTGTACATATTGTGCATAATTAAATTGTTATTGTTGTTGTTAAGTCCAATGATGTTGTCTGATGTGTTTTCCAGAACGACCGTCCTGGAGCACGGTGTTCATGTTGGGAGTGCAAACACCATTAAGCGATACGCATATCGGTGTCCGGTGGCAATGAGGGAGGTAGTGAGGGGAGTGGCTCTGTGCACCCTGGACGAGGGCTAGCTGAGCCATAGTCCCTGGAGCTCTCCTTACCCTCTAGCTCCCAAGCCTAATGTGTCTCCCCGTTTTCTGTACTAATTACAGGAAGGTGAACGCGATAACTGTGCCTGAATTGTTCCCGTTGTCCAGGATGGGGCCCGTCATGGACTTCGGGATAAGGAATGCACCGGCCACGTTCCGACGGCTGATGCGTCTGGTGTTGGGAGATGTGCCTAGGGGCAATGTATGTGTTTTAGGTGATGGGGTGGTCGACCGTGTGGGCCCAGAGCACCTGTGTGGCCTATGTTTTTAATTATTATTATTATTATTTTTATGTTTTTTTTATTTTATTTTTTTTATTTTTTTTGTTGTTGTATCTGTTCTCCCAAGTATGTGGTACTAATCTGATGTTGGTTGATAAGTAATAATGTTTTGCTAACCCTACAGGTTCGCTCTTATGGGGGGAGGTGTGACGTACATGGGTATGTGGGTTAGTCATTACCATTATTACTGTATTTATGACACCATCTGAACATCAGGTTAGTATATGTAAATGTGTTATGTTTTGTATGTGATGTGTGTGTGTGTGCCATGATAGCTTAATGCTGTCCCTTTCTCTTTCTCTGTCAGGTGCCGCCCGTCCCTACACTGAAGAGTGCTGATTGCCTAATGAATGACAGCTGACGGCAATCACCTCAAGAGGGGCGGGTGGACAAATACCTGACAGCACACACACATCCTGGCGCCTCATTCTGTGTCAATTGCCAGTGACCAGAGCGTTTGGAGGTTGCCCTTGTTTTCCACTGTGTGTGGCTTTATATATATTGTTGGCCTCTGTGCCGTTTACCACTCTTAAGTGGATCTTCACATATATATTTATACTGCCCTTTGTTTCTTCTTTGTGTGGGTTGTATACATTGTTGGCCTCTGTGCCTATTTTCTTCCCTGTTAAGGGATTACTATATATACACCAGCGTTTCCGTTAGCCGGTAAATACCGGTATTTGACCGGCAAAATCTGTTGAAGTCCGACGTATTTAATCTCTCCGGTCTTAATGTCCGGTGAAAATAATTCCCTGAGTCTAAGCACAATTTGATTATTTGAATTGTATTAAATAGGCTAAAATTAAATAGCCTATGCGATGAACGAAACAATCATTACATTTGTTTCATCGTTGCTTCTAATAATGACAACGACGTTGTCAGCGAGAGCTTAGTGCTGAGTGTGCGAGTGCATGTGAAGCTGCAGAGCCGGAGCAGCAGCAGCACAGTGCAGCACAGTGCAGTACTCCAATTCAGCCATTGGCAATTCAGCTGTTGGGTGGGGGGCGCTGTTGTGCGGTCCCCAGATAGAGCCAGAAAAGAGCCAGAAAACAGCTGAATCTGCTGCTCTGCATCGACATACACTCGCAAATAAGTCATTGGGAGGTGGAGAGAGAGAGAGAGTCGTCACGCAAACCCACGATAATGTTGCCGTCTCTCTCTGCCAAATTTCTCAGTTCATCGCTTGATATAATTAATACAAATGTCCAATATAACGGAATTCGTTAGCTCATAAAAATGTGATTATAACAGACTGGTGTTTATTAATGTCGGGCGACTGCCCACAGACACCTATTTGATTTAAAGTCGGCAGCAGCACGGAGTCTCGGGACTTATTTTATTTGGAATATAATGACTTTATACGCAAAAGTAGCCTAGTTTTAAGTAAAAATATTATAAATCTACATGCCTTGATGATGTCATTCTTTTGTTTTGTTGTCATTCTTTTGCCTATCAATTGTTTTTAAGCTCAATAAACTCTGACCGGAATTTCTCTCATTTGACCGGTAGATTGAAATCTACCGGACACTGAGGCCGGCAACAATTTTTTCTAACGGAAACCCTGATATACACATACATATTGTTGGCCTTTAGGCCATTTTTGCCACTGTTTCCCCAAGGGAACTTTATACTGTGTTGGCCCTTGCCAACACTTGTGTTTTACCTATATTACTTGTTTGTTCTCCCCTTACCCTTCTCCCTGTTTGTTAATTGTTTGTGGGTTGTTTTTTCCCTTCTTTATATATACATATTGCATGTGGAGGTTTGAATCCCTGACACAGATAATAAATATCATTTACCTTTTGAAAGCGCATTTGTTTCCTACCTGCCCAGGACTGTGCTTTAAAAGCATCTACTGAGAGGGGCTGTTTTTTGTTCATGTGCAGCCTGCTCCAGTTTCTATTCTATGTGGTCATCAGACCTTTGTACATGACAATGTGTACCTACCATAAGAGTCCCCTCGGAGCCTACCGTTAACTATGTACAGTCCCAGCGAGCGACAGAGCTGTATAAGTTGTGACCCATGTTTATTTGTTGTTTGGTCATAGTTCTTTCTGGAGGGGCATATTTGGGAGGGGATGTTTCCACCTCCTGATCTCTCTCTCTCTCTCTCTCTCTCTATCTCTCTCTCTCTCTCTCTCTCTCTCTCTCTCTCTCTCTCTCTCTCTCTCTCTCTCTCTCTCTCTCTCTCTCTGTGCGCATGCGTGTGGATGGTGGGAGCGGGGTGGTTTGAGTGTGGTGCTGCCGAGAGGTTTTGTGGAACGCGTGAGTCTTTCTAAACTTTTCCTATTTTTATGTTGTTTGTCAAATTGTGAATTAGACTGGGTTTTAATTCGAATGGTTGTGTGTTAATGGTTGGCTGATAGCGTTGTCAGTGTTCGCTTTGGCAGCTGACTGCTGTCGCGGCGGCATGGATTTCGCGAAATTAACTAGGAAACATGGGTTCAAAGTCACGCCGGCTTTTCCGTGTTCGGTGGAAGACTGTAGTCTAGCTGTAGCGGGGAAAGTGGGAGCTGCGGCCGTTAAGTCAGCAGCCCGTATGAATGGGGGGATTGTAATATTCTTGAATGATTTGAGTAAAGTTAATCAACTGATAACGGACGGTTTGATCTTACATGGTACTTTTGTATCTGTGTTGCCGCTCACAACTCCGGCAAAAAAGGTGTCATTGGCAAACGTTCCTCCGTTGGTGAGCGATGATCTGATATTGAGGGAACTCGCAAGGTTTGGAAAAGTGGTGGCTCCTTTGAAAAAAGTGTCTTCAGGTTTCAAGGCACCGGAACTGAAGCATGTAGTTTCTCACCGAAGGCAGACGTTCATTGTAATGAACAGACGTGATGATGAGTTAGATCTTAATTTTAAAGTAGTAATAGACGGGTTTGAGTACATTATCTTTGCGACAACACAAAATATGAGATGTTTTGCGTGTGGAAGGGAGGGGCATCAGAGACAAGCGTGCCCTGGGGAGGGGCCGAGCAGGGGGGAAAATGATGGGGAAGGTGCGAGGACGAAAGGAAGAACAGCTTGGGGTGGGAATCAAGGCGTTGAGGGGGGGGGGGGGGGGGCAGGGGATGAGGGGTAGTGGGGAGGTTTTTGAGAAGGTTTTTGTACCAGATGGAAGTGATAAGGGAATGGAAGGGGTGGTTTCGGCGGGGATTGTAGCACGGGGAAAGAATGGTGGAGATGGTAAGGTGGGGGGGGGGGGGGTGGTGGTAGGAGCTTGTGTAAACCAAGACATGTTGGATAGCCAGGTGAAGAGTGGAATTGTTGACATAAGAGGGACAGATGGACCTGTTGAAGAACAAAGGCCAGATGCTGGGGATGAAAATGAGGGGGGGGGGGGGGGGGGGGGGTCGTGGCAGGAGGGATTGCAGAGGTGGCAAGGGGACCTGTTGTAATATATGGGGCGGATGGACCTGTTGATATACTAAGGACAGTTGCTGGGGATGAAAATGAGGGGGGGGTGGGGGTCGTGGCAGGAAGGATTACAGAGGTGGAGGGTGGATCTGTTGAGACACAAGGGACAGGAAAAGGGGATGAAAATGAGGGGGGGGGGGTGGTGGCAGGGAGGTTTACGGATGAGGGGAGTGTGCCTGGGGTGGCTGTAGCTATTTAGGGAACAGGGTCAGAGGACTCAGTTGAGGGGGTCAGGGTGGAGGGAGTAGAGAATATTGATATGGAAGAGGGGGACGGCGGGATGGAGGTTGTTAGGCAGAAGAGAAAGATTGGAGTAGTTGGGTTGTCAAGCTCACAAGCTAAGAAGACAGGTGTGACGGAAGAACTTGGCAGTACACAGAGTAAGGTAGTTGGGGTGTCGAGCTCTCAAGCTAAGAAGACAGGTGTGACGGAAGAACTTAGCAGTATGCAGAGTACACAGGGGCGTTTATGGGCAGAGATGGTTGTGGATAGTGATGATGAATATGAAGAAGATGGTTATTCCTATTCACTAGATGCAATGAAACTGTTTCTAAAGTTGACAAAGAACAGGAAGAGTGTAGAGGTGAAAGATTTTTTTTCCAGATAAAATTTTGTTTGTTGCAGCAGCAAAGGAACATATGCGGTTTAAAGGAGATGGTCGTTTTTTTGACAAAGATATATACAGGATGAGAAAGATTGTGCAGATGGTGATGCAGGGCCACAGTGTGGAGGAGGCTGGAGTGGAATCGGTGTAGTTTTTGTTTTGTTTTATTTTTATTTTTTTTGTTTTACTTTTTTTATTTCTGAAATGAGATTTTTTTTATTGAAGGGACTGGTGTGGTGTCACTTGGGGCTGGACTTTTCAAGGTGTCCCGATACCGGGGAAAGGAGGCTGAGACTTTTTTTGTTCATCTCATATACTCTTATACTTTTGTGGAATTTTATGAGGACTGGGACTATGGAGGATTCAGAGACAGGACCGGGGCGTATCGTTTTCATGCCCGATGGGGAGGCCACGCATTACTCCTTCGGCAGAATTTTCAGCAGAGTCGTCATGGGGGATGTTGTCTCTGCCGTCTTTGTATGTTACCGGCACCGGTACCTTGTTCAAGGGTTGGAAGGTATGACTGTGGGGCTCATCGCGATCTACGCCGAAATAAACGGTTTCCTGATTCAGCCTTGGAGGGTGATGGTGAAGAGGACTTTGCTGGTTAATTTCTACCTGATGTTCGGAATGGGTTTCATTAGGGCTTTGAGCTCTCGAATCAGAATGCTCGATGAGAAGTCACTGAGGGCTGCCAATCTCCGCACGGGGGAGTGGGAGGTGAGGTTGGAGCGGCATCTGAACCAGGGAGGAAAAGGCGGCCTCGGACGGGGAGGCAAGGGTGACATACTGTCTGATGGGGATGTCGGTCCAGAGTGCAGCTCGATCCCTATGCTCTGTTTTCGGCCCCCGACATCATCGATGCCATGTGATATAAGACTGGTGGACGGTAAGAGCAAATGTGATGAGGCTGAAGGAGGATGGTCAGCTGTAAGGGCGGCCCTGTTTATCCACGGGATAAGTTTTGACTGGAGTCTGTCGAACACGCACAAAGGCCTGATGTGTTGTACCACGCGGGGAAGGGTGAAGCTAGAGACGCTCTTCTCAGGACAACGGTTTCTACAGTGCCTCTCCGGTGTCTCTCTCTCTGATACGCCCAGAACTTTGGATCGTTTAGGTTTCTTTTTTCCCTGTGGGGGAAAATTTCAAGTGACAATTTGGTTCAGGTTCAGCGTCATTGTCCCTAATTAATTTTTTTGTTTGTTTGTTCTATTTTTTTTGTGTGTTTTGTTTTGTTTTGTTTTGTGTTTTTTTTTTTTTTTTTTTTTTTTGGTTTTGAGTTGTAGAGTATTTTATTTTTGAACGTTTTGTTGCATCTTGTGTAATTTTAGTAAAGAATAAAGTTTTTATAAAAATCAAAATCTCTCTCTCTCTCTCTCTCTCTCTCTCTCTCTCTCTCTCTTTCTCTCTTCGTATCCCTATAGTATGGTGCTCTCTCTCTCTCTCTACATATCCCTATAGTATGGTACTCTCTCTCTCTCTCTCTCTCTCTCTCTCTCTCTCTCTCTCTCTCTCTCTCTCTCAATTCAATTCAATTCAATTCAATTCAATTCAATTCAATTCAATTCAATTCAAATGGGCTTTATTGACATGGGAAACATACGTTTACATTGCCAAAGCCAAACAAAACAAAACAATCAAACATAAAGCAAAATAAATCAGTACATTACAGACGGAATTTCTTGTACAGTCTTTATGGTGGTTGCATTCCGCTGGATGTCCTTTTCTTGTCACAGCAGCTCACAAATCTTGCTGCTGTGTTTGCACATTCTTGTATTTCTCCCAGTAGGTATGGGAGTTTTGAGTTATTGTCCATGTTTTCAAAGTCTCTTTGGGTGTTTGCAATTTGTGGGAAGTATATGTCTCTGATGTCTTGGTATAGGGGGCAGGTTGTTAAGAAGTGGAGCTCGGTTTCCACCTCTTCTTGTGTGCAGTGGGTGCATAGTCTGTCTTCTCTTGGGAGCCAGGTCTGCCTATGGCGGCCTTTCTCAATGGCTAGGCTGTGCTCGCTGAGTCTGTACCTAGTCAAGGATCTTCTTAGTTTTGGGTCAGTCACGGTGCTCAGGTATTCTGCCACTGTGTACGCTCTGTTTAGGGCCAAATAGCATTTCAATTTGCTCTGGTTTTGGGTTGTTTCTTTCCAGTGTGTCAGATAGTTTTCTTTTTGTTTTCTTATAATTTGATTTAGTCCAGTGTGGTTACTGTCTGGTGGTTCTGCTTGTGTTTGTGAGCAGAGTCCCAGAACCATCTGGCTGAGTGGGCATCTATCGAGGGTCTCTCTGTGGGTGAGGGCTATGTTGTGGAGTGTGTCTGGGTCGCTTTCTTTTAGGTGGTTGTGGAATTTTAATGCTCTTTTTTGAATTTTTATGATTAGTGGGTATCTTCCTAGTTCTGCTCTGCATGCATTATTTGGCGTTTTCCGTTGGGTGCGGAGAATGGATTTGCAAAATTCTGCATGCAGAGTCTCAATTGGGTGTTTGTCCCATTTGGTGAAGTCTTGGTTTGCAAGTGGGCCCCAGACTTCACAACCATATAGGGAAATCGGTTCTATGACGGAGTCTAATATTTTGAGCCAGATTTTGACTGGAATGTCTAATATGATGTTCCTTTTTATGGCATAAAAAGCCCTTCTTGCTTTGTCTCTCAGGTCGTACACAGCTTGATTGAAGTTCCCTGTAGCACTGATGTTTAGGCCGAGATATGTGTAGTTTTTTGTGTGTTCTAGGGAAATTGTGTCTAGGAGGAATTTGTGTTTTTGTTGTTGTAGGCTGGGCCTTTTTTGGAATATCATAATTTTAGTTTTGTTTAGGTTTACTGTCAGTGCCCATGTCTGGCAGCACCAGGTCATCTGCAAACAGTAGGCATTTGACTTCTGTGTTTGCTAGGGGGATGCCAGGTGCTGCAGTTTGTTCCAATGTTTTTGCCAGTTCATTTATGTATATATTGAAAAGGGTTGGACTCAAACTGCACCCCTGTCTAACCCCACGGCATTGAGGGAAGAAGTCTGTGTGTTTTCCCTCAATCCTCACAGCACATGTGTTGTTGGTGTACATTGACTTTATGAGGTCGTAGGTTTTCCCTCCAATGCCACTATCTAACAGTTTGTATAGCAGACCCTCGTGCCAAATTGAGTCAAATGCTTTTTGGAAGTCAACGAAACAGGAGTATACTTTGCTTTTATTTTTATTTATTTGGTTGTCGATTAGGGTGCTGAGGGTGAGAATGTGGTCTGTTGTACGGTGATTTGGTAGGAAGCCAATCTGTGATTTGCTCAAGGTATTGTTGTTTGTGAGGAAATGTGTGAGTCTGTGGTTAATGATCATACAGAGGATTTTTCCAAGGTTGCTGTTGACACAGATCCCACGGTAATTGTTTGGGTCATATTTGTCTCCCTTTTTGTGGAGCGGTGTTATGAGTCCTTGGTTCCAGATATTGGGGAAGATCCCGGAGCTAAGGACAATGTTAAGGAGTTTTAGTATAGCCAATTGGAATTTGGAGTCTGTGAATATGATCATTTCATTTAGGATACCATCCGCTCCGCAGGCCTTCTTGATTTTAAGTGATTTTATTTTGTCCTGTAGTTCTTGTAGTGTAATTGGGGAGTCTAGCGGGTTCTGGTAGTCTTTTATGGTTGACTCCAGGCTTTGTAGTTTGTCTTGTATGTGTTTTTGCTGTTCATTTTTTTGTATTGGGCTAAAGAGATTGGAGAAGTGGTTTACCCATACATCTCCATTTTGGATGGGTAGCTCCTCGTGGTGTTGTTTGTTTATTTTGTTCCAGTTTTCCCAGAAGTTGTTTGTTTTTATAGATTCCTCTATATCTTGTAGCTGGTTTCTAACATGTTGGTCTCTTTTTTTTCTGACTGTGTTTTTGTAATGTTTCAGTGTTTCACTGTATTGGAGACATGTGTTCTGGTTGTCTGGGTCTCTGTGTTTTTGGTTTGATAGGTTCCTTAATATCTTCCTGAGATTTTTACAATCATTATCATACCATTTGTCATGCGTATTTTTATTTCTATTTTTCCTCGCTTTCCTATTTGAGGCCTTTAGGTTGGATAAGGAAGCTGTAAGGTCAAATATGTTATTGATGTTTTCTACCGCCCCGTTTACACTTTTGCTGTTGTGTTGAAGTTTTTTCTAGGAATTGGTCTAATTTGGATTGGATTTTTTGTAGCTTGATAGCGGATTGGAATGCTTCCATACTACTTTCTTTCCATTTGTAGTGTTTTTTAATAGTGTGTAGTTTGTTTGGTTTTGGTATTTCCTGGTTGTGTGTTGATCTATTCAGGTAGATAGTGGTTTTGCTGTGGTCTGACAGGGGTGTTTGCTGGCTGACTGTGAACGCTCTGAGAGACTCTAGCTGAGGTCCGTGATAAAATAGTCTACTGTACTGTTACCCAGAGATGAGCTATATGTGTACCTACCATAAGTGTCCCCTCGGAGCCTACCGTTAACTATGTACAGTCCCAGCGAGCGACAGAGCTGTATAAGTTGTGACCCATGTTTATTTGTTGTTTGGTCATAGTTATTTCTGGGGGGGCATATTTGGGAGGGGATGTTCCCACCTCCTGGTAGGTGTTTGTCTCCCTGTGTGCTGAGAGTGTCAGGTTCTCGTCCTGTCCTGGCATTGAGGTCCCCACAGACTATAATGTGCCCGTAAGCCTGGAACTGGTTGATTTCGTCTTGTAGGATTAGGAACATGTCTTCCTTGTAGTATGGGGATTCAATTGGGGGGATGTAGGTGGCACACAGGTAGATATCTTCTCGGTTGATGTAAGTTCCTTATTTATTTTTAACCAGATGAAAAAAACTCCGGTTTTGATTAGCTTTATGGAGTGGGTTAG
>NW_028169405.1:75700-97726 GCF_963971535.1 Notolepis coatsorum | reverse complement strand
CTCGCATGGTGCTCTCTCTCTCTACATAGCACTATAGCATGGTGCTCTCTCTCTCTACATAGCACTATACCATGGTGCTCTCTCTCTCTACGTAGCTCTATAGCATGGTGCTCTCTCTCTACATAGCACTATAGCATGGTGCTCTCTCTCTCTACGTAGCTCTATAGCATGGTGCTCTCTCTCTCTATGTAGCTCTATAGCATGGTGCTCTCTCTCTCTACGTAGCTCTATAGCATGGTGCTCTCTCTCTCTACACAGCACTATAGCATGGTGCTCTCTCTCTCTACATAGCACTATAGCATGGTGCTCTCTCTCTCTACATAGCACTATAGCATGATGCTCTCTCTATCTCTACGTAGCCCTATAGCATGGTGCTCTCTCTCTCTCTTTCGCTCTCTACATAGCCATATAGCATGGTGCCCGCTCTCTCTCTCTCTACATAGCCCTATAGCATGGTGCTCCCTCTCTCTACATAGCACTATAGCATGGTGCTCTCTCTCTCTACGTAGCTCTATAGCATGATGCTCTCTCTATCTCTACGTAGCCCTATAGCATGGTGCCCGCTCTCTCTCTCTCTACATAGCCCTATAGCATGGTGCCCTCTCTCTCTCTCTCTCTACATAGCCCTATAGCATGGTGCTCCCTCTCTCTACATAGCCATGTGACAGTGTGGTTTAGCAATCTGTACAAGGTGATTCTGGAAAGCAGATTACTAAATTGTTAGTGTGGCTAAGCGTTATTTGCAGTGCTCCAATTTAGAATTTGATCACAACTTTTAATATTTCACCAGGTTCGGATGGAAGTTTGAAGGTGGATTGAAAAGCGACAATAAACGGCTTCTGGTCTACGCTTGGATCAGGTGGCTGCTTGATCTTTTCGAGCTCTGTGACCACTTCACATTAATATTTATAAAAACGTTAATTTCATGCCATACGCTCACAGTACACATCGTAGTGATGACTAAACAAATACCGAACCAGACTAGAACATTAAATGAGGTGGACAGAGATTTTATTAGGACTCTATTCCATGTAGTACTTGAAGCTAGCACGCTGAAGCTAACTAATATATTGGACTCACTCCAAGAAGAACTAGCAAGCGTGTCCATGCGGCTCTCGGGAGTGGAAGAAGAGATGACCACGGTTAAGGCTAACGTTGAGTCCAACTCCACCGAGGTCATGGCTATAGAAGACAAGATGCTTGTTTATGAACAAAAGGTGGCCGACCTGGAGGACCGGAATAGAAGGTGCAACATCAGAATCTACGGCTTACCCGAAAACATCGAGGATGATGCGCCGATTCATTACCTAGAACGGATGATTCCCCAGTGGTTTCCGTGCATCAACCTTGCTGAGATTGAGCGGGCGCACAGAATCTTCAGGAACGGTCCCCCGGAGAAGGGCGAATGTCCACACGCCTTCATATTCTGCTGCCTGCGGTTCACTACACGTCAGGCTATTCTTCAAGAGGCAGGAAACACCCTCCAACCGGGGGTAATCATACCCTCAGATTCGCCGCAGACTTACGCGATTACACCGCCAGGCGTCGCAGGGCCTTCTCTAAGGCTATGGGATACGCTCGTGAGAAGGGCATCGATGTTTTCCTACTCTACCCTGCAACTTTGAAAGTCAAGATGGGCCGCGGAGTTGTTTCCTGCAACCGCCTATTCACATCGCCGACCGAGGTGGAGAGCTTCCTTCGACGCGGCATGATGTCCGCGAGCCGGCCTCGGCGGAGCAGGCTACGGGCATCGGGGTATAACAGGCCCTGAGCCTGATTAAGCTAAGTACGAGGCATGCTTATTTTCCGGCTCTCCAAGCTAACACTACCGTTACCACATGCCTACCATAACTTTTTGTTCCAACAGAACGGTAACGCTCAAGGTTCGCTGTATTATCTCAACGATGGGCATGCATATTGCCTTTTTTCAAGTTTAACTCTGACGAGCTGTGTTTTAATGTATCTGCTTTTTATCGTCTACTACACATTGAAATCTGTGTGAATGGCAATATTACACAGGATGAACCTCAAATTGCAACAAGTTTTAATTCCTATTTTGTAGAGTCGGTGCAGACTCTGCAACAGAGCTCCCCTACTAATCTGAGTATGTCTCCAGTGGATCAAAATCAGCCTGTTTTTGAGCTGTGTGAAATCACTGTAACAAAAGTGACAATAATTATAAATTCCTTGAAGAACTCCAAAGCCAAGGATGTGTATGGTCTAAACACTATGCTACTAAAAACATTTAAAGAATGCTTATCTGGACCAATATCAACTATCATAAATAGATCCTATAGTGAAGGCGTTTTTCCAGGAGCATGGAAGGAAGCTATAATAACCCCCATCTACAAAGCAGGTAAATCCTCTGAGGTAGCTAACTATAGGCCAATTAGCATTTTACCTGTTATTTCCAAAATAGCAGCGAAACACATAGCAGAACAACTAACAAGTCACCTTAGCACCAGCTCCGTTGGACTGCACCCCATGCAGTTTGGTTTTAGGGCAAAACACTCAACAGAGACTGCAATCTGCTTCCTCATGGAGAATATTAAATCTAAGTTTGATAAGGGGGGAGTTGTTGCAGCCACATTTTTAGATCTAAAGAAAGCCTTCGACACTGTGGATCATGGTGTCCTACTCACCAAGCTTTCTCTGTACAACTTCTCCCCTAATACCATCACATACATGAAGTATTATCTTGAAGGTAGAACTCAGAGAGTAAGGGCAAATGGTGAGCTATCCTCTGGCCTTAGCTGTGGTTTTGGTGTCCCCCGAGGATCTATATTGGGACCGCTGTTGTTTAGTTTATACATTAATGATCTTCCAGCTGTTTGCAATAAGTCTGACATCCAGATGTATGCAGATGATATGGTCATTTATGTCCATGCAGAAACCAAGCAGCAAGCTGCAAACAAGTTAACAGCGGTAATGACATCGGTCACTGAATGGTTGACT
The DNA here is from genome assembly GCF_963971535.1 of Notolepis coatsorum. Classification (NCBI taxonomy): domain Eukaryota; kingdom Metazoa; phylum Chordata; class Actinopteri; order Aulopiformes; family Paralepididae; genus Notolepis; species Notolepis coatsorum. The sequence goes on along the minus strand of NW_028169405.1, from coordinate 94,771 downwards.
AACTCATGTCTGCATTTAAACACCAAAAAAACTGTTTGCATGTTTTTTACAAAGAGGCTGATGAATACTGTCTCACCTGATGTCTATGTCAGAGGAGAAAAGTTGACAGTTGTAAAAAAAAACGGTAGTAAACAACGCAAAGTTTGACTTATCAAACTTCCGTCACATCAGAAACTCTCTGTCAACAAAAGCAGCAGCACTGTATTTTAATGCCATTATTATGTCACACTTAACATACTGTCTGACTAGCTGGACACAAGCCTCCTGTACAACACTACGATCTGCACAGGTAGTTTACCATCAGGCTGTGAAAGTTCTGGACAGGAAAACAAACAGCCACCACCATTGTTATAGCATAGCAAACCAGAACCTACTGAGCTGGGACAATCTCGTAAAATTCAAAGATGCCTGCCTTACCTATAAAATACTACATGGCTTGGCTCCTCCCCCCCCCCCCCCTCTGTACTTTCATAAAACAGAAGGCATCTGCTGACAGATATACCAGGTCTGTAGTCAGAGGGGACTGTGTAGTCCCAAACAGGAGGTCTGCTTTTAGTCAGGCACCCTTTTCCGTGAGAGCAGCCCACACCTGTGTGGTATAATATATTGTCCTCATGTAAATATATCCCCCTCCCCTGTATCCCCTTACCTATGCCCCCCCCCCTCTCTGTGGAATAAGATATCCCCCTCCCCTGTGTCCCCCAAACCTGTACCCCCTCCCCCCCATCTGACCTATCAAATGGGACCACATCCCCCCCCTTGTTAACTATATAGGTCTCCTCCCGAGATCTATGAGGGGTCTTACCTGGGTAATTTCAGCTGATCACCTGGGGCGAGAGCCTCAGCCATTCTCTCTATGTATTCTATCTGTTTGGTTAATAAACCTTGTTATTATCCAATCCTCGGTTGACTGAGCACATTCTTCATCAGGATATCCACAAATATCCCACAATTGGCGTCAAGTATCCTGAGGTACAGCCAACGCATCCTGAGGTAAGATCAAATTAAAATTTGACATCACAGACTATGAAGAAAAATAGCTATTTTATCTGATTCAAGATTTGGCCATTCATTTACTAATTTTATTTAAAGCCTAATGATAAGATTGTAGTGAATGTGACCTTCTTGACGTAAGGAATCACTGCTAATGCAATTGGTTTGCATTTCCTATTGTCAATTAAGTGATTTTATTTACAATGAATTGAATTAATCCCAAAATGATTTTCCACTTTAGCAGAAAGGCGTTGAATCATTTATGTGAGGAGTTTTCTAAGGCAGTGTTTATCACCCTCAGATCACGAATTGGTGAGAGGACAGGACGAGTGAGACGACGCGCGACCTGAACCACGAAGCTGCGGACACAACCAATGACGATTCGGACAATAAGAAGAGATCTAAAGACGATAAAGGGCGAGAATGTCTCCTTCACTATCGCAGCAAGCGGGCAGCCAGAGAGACGACGGTGCCACCCCGACCCTGCTGATAGGCTCCGACCATGCAGACCTCATAGTCCCGATAGACCGGGTCCACACAGGGCCCAGAGGCTGTCCTGCAGCAGTCGAGACCCGCCTAGGATGGACATTACAAGGCCCCCTCGCTAAGTCTCTTAACCGAACAGCAGCCACTAGCTGCCTCCACTCCAGAGTGACAGAAGAAGACACCACCCTCCTACAGCATGTCGAGAGGCTATGGACACTAGAGACAATGCCCTTTAAGAACGAAAAGAAAGACATTCGTTCCAAGGAAGACATTTACGCCATAGCACTCCTCGAGCAAGGGACAAAGAGAGTCAAAGTCAATGGAGTGATGAGATACGCAACTCCACTCTTGAGGCGAGAGGGTATGCCCACCTTCCACGCCCCAAAAGAAGCGACGGAGCGGTATCTATTGAACACAGAGCGGCACCTAGCCAGAGACCCCGCTCAAGAGACTGTGTACCGCGCTGAGATTAACAAGCTAATCACAGCAGGACACATAAAGAAAATTGACAACCAGAGGCGACGACAACTACCGTGGGAGAACCATCCAACCCAGCCCACAGACATCCCCAAGAAAGTGGAGCAGAGGACCACGAAGGAGACTGACCAAGGAGACACTGACGAAGAGGAGATCAACCTTTGACGGCCTCCACCCCGGCACTGCAGACCAAACCCATCACCTGCAGATGGGAACCAAAGCCCCGACCATCAAGGTGGATTCCCATGACAAGATTGTCATCCGTGTGAGAGAGAGCGTCCTACTGACTAGCCACTACACCGGCGGGCCCTCGCCCTCCATCAAGTGGTACCGCAATGACGAGGAGAGGACAGCGAAACCAGCACAACACATTCAAAAACGCCCGCCCCCTCGCCCCTCTAGTACCGCGATGATGAGGAACGGGGGGGACCAACCACCACGTTCAAGAACGACCACCATGTCTCTAGGCCTGATAGGGGCCAAGCGTGAGCACAGTGGCAGACATGTGATGGTGGTGGAGAACAACATAGGCTGCAGGAAAAGACCACTATAGTTGACTGCTACCGGTGACCCTTGACAAGGTACACAGGGAGCGGACGGCGACCTCCTGTAGGCCCCCTCTGAATGAACGACGACCAGTGAATGTTCCCGACTGCATCGTCAAGAAGAGACATCATCAGAGACCTGTAGACCAAGAGACTTCTGAACACACATTGTCCACATTGTTATGTATGTATTTAATTTTTACTGTGTTACTGTTTGGCCCTGCCACACAACAGACCAAGAACAGATGATCAACACGACACAGCAACTGTCAGATTCACAAACAAGAACTGTTTCACAGAGTTCATATGTATCTGGAAAATTATGGACTAAGAATATGATGAAATACAATCAGTAAGATTGCATTAACCAATTTTATAATAGCAATGAGAAATGATCAGAGAGTCACATTGCAAAATGCTATTGTTAAACAGGGCAGAACCAGTTGGGTTGTTCCAAGACACCAAGTCTGGTTACTGTATTACATCACATTTGAATTACTTAGGTTACAAAATTGTATTGTCAGACAAGAAAGAATCAGTTGTTTTATTCTTTCATAGAAGAGGACATGTAACGTTGTTTTGCACCTGTATGGTGAACCATTGATAGTATATGCACTAGAATTACATACAGAAGCGATGCATAAGACGTTTTATCTCCTCATTTATAGAGAAGAAATGGAGAAAATTGCCTGATTCTAAGTAAAGACCAACAAAACTGAGGCAATCACAGATGAAAATGACACTCAAACTCAGGTTAAATACAACTGGATCCTAAGTAATTTAATCATGTTAGTTTTATTAACCACCAGGTTAACGGTTGTTAAAATGTTTTTGTACACATTAGCCTTATGTGCAAATCCTATTCCTAATAATTATGCACACGATTTTGTTTTTCACCCTGTGCACTCTGACCACACAGAGACAGTGCTCACATGTATGTAATAGTTGTATTACTATGCCTGTATGCACAACCATCACATTAGCTCCCCTGAATCACGACATGAACGACTGAAGGTATGCCAAGATATTTGCACAGCTATAGCTTCTAATGATTATGTTAATTGTTGTTTGATATCAGAGTTGAGGACCACTCATTGATATAGATATTTTGAGCGATTAATAAAAGAAAATGGTGATATCTACTCCCACATCTCTGATATCAAAATAACACAGACCGCAGTCCAGTCGATCATGTCATGAATCATGTATGTAAATAATTCTATTAATCATGTATGTAAATAATTCTATTTTAAACTATTATCCCCACTTTTACCTGTTCCAAACAATCCTGGTATATTATACATTAATCTCACCCACATTATAAGAAAGAAAAGTGAGTATTGTGGTATAATATATTGTCCTCATGTAAATATATCCCCCTCCCCTGTATCCCCTTACCTATGCCCCCCCCCTCTCTGTGGAATAAGATATCCCCCTCCCCTGTGTCCCCCAAACCTGTACCCCCTCCCCCCCATCTGACCTATCAAATGGGACCACATCCCCCCCCTTGTTAACTATATAGGTCTCCTCCCGAGATCTATGAGGGGTCTTACCTGGGTAATTTCAGCTGATCACCTGGGGCGAGAGCCTCAGCCATTCTCTCTATGTATTCTATCTGTTTGGTTAATAAACCTTGTTATTATCCAATCCTCGGTTGACTGAGCACATTCTTCATCAGGATATCCACAAATATCCCACACCTGGAACAGTCTGCCAACACGGCTCAGGGAGTATCAAAGTTACATTTCATTTAAAACTAACTTAAAATCATGGTTGAGAGATGGTCAAGTGTGCAACCATTTTAACTGAGGGGTTGTGATGTATTGTAATGTATTTTAATGTATTTATTTGTATGTATTTTAGTGTATTGTAACCTATACTGATTCCTACTGTGTTTTAATTATTGTACTATGTTTTAATTATTGTAGTGCTCATGTCACCTGCCGCATAGACTACAGTTGAAAATTAGCCAACTTGGCTAAACTGGCATATTTACAGTCAAATGTTCCTTAATATGCACTGTCTCTGTATTTTAAACCAATAAATACAAAATACAAATTGAACTTCGCATTGAACTTTGCATGGATGTCTTCTCTCTGTTGAGCGAAGTGGGTTCATTTTTCTAAATTGTTACAATATACCTTACAAGTTTTTGGTATAATGTTGTTGTGGTTGCTATGCTCTGTCTCTGGTGCGTTGCTTTTAGTTTTTCTTTTCATTCGACTCGCTCTATTGTATTTTTGTTTTCACGCTCATGCTCGGAACTCAATAGGACCTTAACAAGTGGATATGTATCTGTTCTAATGCTTTACTCCAAACGAATTACATTCAATCATACTGCAGCCCTTTTAGACTATGGCTAATTAAAATATCTTGATCTGGAATACAGGGGGTCTTAATCTACCGCATAACGCACAAGTGTACTATCGTGGCTAAAAAGGAAGGAAGTGGACCTTGCTTTACTGAGTGAAACGCACCTTTTATTGGCTGATAATGCAAGACTGGCAAATACATTTTACCATAACATAAGTTCTTCTTCCTTTAGCACCAAGTCCCGAGGGGTAGCCATAATAGCGAAGCGAAATTTGAATATTAGACTGTTAGATGTGTGGTCTGATGCAGATGGTCGAATTACTATTGCTAAAATGGAATACTCTAACCGGAAAATTGCTCTGATCTCTGTATACGCCCCTAATTTGTATGACGCTAACTTTTATGCTGTACTCACTGCAGCTATGTTGAAACTACCTGATTACTCGTTTATAGTAGGAGCTGATTTTAATGCAGTATGGGATCCATTGATTGATAAATCAAAACACACTGAATCCTTTGATCAGAAACAAGCTACCACAGCCCTACAGGCCTCGTCTAAGGACACAGGGGTAATTGATATGTGGCGCTCGTTCAACCCATCCGCAAGAGATTACTCTTTTTTCTCTTCGAGACATAAGACCTTTTCCAGCACTTTTCCTTTTGATTATGTTTTTTCTTCCCCACGTCTCGTTGATAGCTTTGATGTTGACTTAATGCCCATTGCACTTTCAGACCACAAAGGTCTGAAAGTCCTTCTCAAGGTTTCTCTCAGTAAAATAACATCCCGCGCCCCTAGATGGCACTTTAACTCAACGCTGCTGAAAAATGGAGAGTTTAACTTGCAATTTAAAGAGAATCTCACTGAATTCCTGCAGTTTAATGCTGGCTCGGTACAGGATCGCAGAATTCTATGGGATTCAGTTAAGGGTTTTATTAAAAGTAACACTACTCTCTTTGCATCTAATCTCCGCAAGGGATGTCTCTCCAAGCTGGTGGAATTGGAAAAGCTTCATGCCACGTTGATCTCTTCTTTGCAGCACAACTACTCTAGCCGACTGGAGCTTCAAATTAAGGTAGTGAAAAAAGAGATTAACTCCATTTTAACAAGACAGCACTACTATTTTCACAGCTCCAGGCCTAGTCACCTACTAGCTATGAAGATACGTGCCAGTGAACAATTTGCGGATATCCCTTCCATTAAGAACCAACAGTGGGAGGTAACCACCAACCCCAAAAAGATGAATGATACATTTCGCTCTTTTTATTCCAACCTGTACAAGTCAGAGGTGGTCTTTGATCATGCTAAGCTGGGGGACTTTCTTAATCAAATCAACTTACCACAGGTCTCAGAAGATGACGCTAAGCGATTAGCTGCACCTATCACACTAGATGAGCTTAGGGAGGCGATTGTCTTACTCAAGAAAGATAAGGACCCCACATCATTTGGCAGCTATAGGCCCTTAAGTCTCCTCAGAGCCGATCAAAGCTATATGCCAAGGTTCAAAGGCATATGACATCTCTAGTTCACCCTGATCAGACCGGCTTTATAAGAGGCCGCCTGGTTACTGACAACATCAGATGGTTACTGCACATGATTGATGCCAGCAAGGATGTCGCAGTTCTTACAGCTGTCATGTCCTTGGACGCAATGAAGGCCTTTGACAGATTGGAGTGGTCTTATTTGTGGGCAGTTCTTAGAAGGATGGGGTTAGGTGAGGGTTTCATTCATATGATCAAAGTTCTCTACACAGGGCCTTCAGCCATGATCTTAACAGGGAAGTTCTGCTCGCCACTCTTCTCTGTCTCGCGCTCTTCTAGACAGGGTTGTCCTTTTAATCCCGGACTTTTCGCCTTATCCCTCGAACCTCTAGCTCAATACATAAGACAATCCCAAATTATATCTCCCGTTTCAATTCAGGGCACAGATCACCATATCAGCTTATACGCAGATGATGTACTCTTATTTATGCAGAATCCCACCATCTCTCTACCTCATCTTCTCAGCGTAATATATGAGTTTGGTAGCCTATCCGGCTTTAAGATCAACTGGCCAAAATCTGCCTTTCTTACACTTAATGATCCTGCGAAGGCTACCATCCTCCCTGCAAACATACTTATGGTGGAGCACTTTAAATGTCTCGGGGTTGAAATATTCACCACTATTAGCCAGACGGTAAGGTAAAATTACTCCAGCTTGGGTGACAGGATTACGGATGACTTCAACAGATGGTCAAAATAAAAAAATTCATTACAGGCCTGTGCATCAAAAATGTAAATGAATATTTTACCCAGAATTAACTTTATCAGCTCCATGCTCCCGTTACCTCCTCCTTTTGGTTACTGGCAGAAATTGCACTCTGCCTCATATAAATTTGTCTAGAACAACAAACGCCCTCGCTTATCCTGTTAAGCCTTAAGATCGCCAAATGATTGATGGAGCTAGAGACCCGGGAGTCGGGGGTGGTAATGTGTACTTTTGCATACTTTGGGTCACGCCTCACATATCGGCATGTAACTCGAGAACCGCTGAATGGATTTTGTCACCTGAAACGGCAATCGACAGGCAACAAACAATATATCTATATATTGTATTAAAAGAAATGCACACCCGAGCCACTAGAGGTCGGCAAATAATCGTCCACATGTGGGCCCTTGGATGTTAAGAGGTTAATGTTTTATATATTTGTCCAGAATGCGAGTGCCCATGTCTACTTTTTTATTTTTTATTTTTTTTATATGTATATGTTTTGGGCCCCTCTGGATGTGGGTCTGATGGTCGCGGGCTCGGAATGGGGGGGAGGCCCTGGTTCGGGGTCTCGGCGAGTCGTGGTGTTAAAACTTTGAGCGCCACGCCGGGTTTTCCTTTTTACCGGCTGAATGCCACCATCGGCGCCAATGTTAACGTTAATATTGCCTAATCTATGTTTTAAATTATGGCTATGTGTCTAATCTGCCCATCGCATTATCAAAGACTATTTTCCAGTCAGTGCTGTCAAGGCAGATTGTTTTTTTATCGCCGCATTTCCGTTTCAGAGCATTTAGAAAAGCACCCGTTTTCAGATAAAAAACAGCCCATTCTGGAGCATTCTATGAAAATCGCCTTTTACTGGAATATTCCACAACGTTGATATTCGTCTGCCTTTTTATGAATCGTTTTCAAATAAACGCTAGATGATCAATATTATACGTGCATGCAAGCACATTCGAGCCGCGCACGGATAATCGCCCCGTTGATTTCCTCATGGACTTTTACAGTGAAACCGAAAGAAGACATTTCACAAAAGAGCTTATAACTTCATCAAACTTACTCTGATTATCCTAACACTGATAACATAGAGTCCTTACCTGACATTAGATGGTATCCAACTGGTATATTCCAATTCCTGATCACCATTCGAAAAAATCGATACGTGTATGGATCCAACGCGATACAGTAGAACTCCATGATCCGCGGGGATCTGAGGTTCCAGAATGAACTGTGGTAACCCCGGTTGGATCAGTGGACTGGAAAATGTGGAGTACCGGATTTTCTTCCCCATTCATTTTCATTGAGTCCATTCCAAAATCACTTATGTCATCTGGGAGATGACAGGGGGCGCTTTTTTCCACAATGGTCGCCGGCGCCGCTCGGCTATACTCGGGTAGGCTCGGGTGATGCAATATGATTTCAGATCCCAAAAAAAAAAAAAAAAAAAAAATCAGAGAAATCTCGTGAGTGGCTTTCAACCACCTATAAAAAAACACGAGAAATCTCGTGAGTGGCACGAAAAGAGTTAAAGAGGCATGATGCTGTGATTCGCTGGGGTGCCGGACTCTGGGTCCTCGACGGATGGGGATCGTGGCTGCCGTGTCTGGTGATGGTGGGGGCTCAAGATGGTCACTATACAGTCTGTCTCTATTATTGTCTTGTCATTATTGTAATAAGTTACTGTCCAGTGATGTCTTTTTATGTATTATTATGTATTATTATTATTATTATTATTATTATTATTATTATTATTATTATTATTATTATTATTATTATTATTATTATTATTATTATTATTATTATTATTATTATTATTATTATTATTGTTATTATTGTTATTATTGTATTGTGTTGTGTCTTGTTTCATGTGGAACAAATTAAATAAAAAGATTTGATCACAAAAAAAGCGACAATAAACAATAACTTGCAAACTGAACTAAAAGCAGAAATGGGGAATGTGTTGTGAGAGATATATATAGGATTGGATATCAAGGTTTGAATGTCAAGGATGGGAGAGTAACGTCAGGCGTGGTGGTGTTGGATGCAGCCCCTTTGTTGTTTCCTGTGGCTTCGTATTTGGACAAGATGATTCATCGACGCGTGATGTTCATTGATGTTGTCAAAACCTTGACATTTTGACTCCAATCCAGGCTGGAGACACAGGTGTGTTCGGCAAGCGGGCGCCTCTGGAACCTCCAAACACGACGCTCACAACAAGCGAGGGGGGGTGGGGGGCATTTTTTCTGTGAATCACTCCTTCACGGCGACAATGGATGATGCCGGCTCGCCGGTCCCCCTGCGAGAACAACTTGTCAGCCAGCGCTTCTAGCCTTGTGATGATTTGTGGTTCGTGACCACCTGACCACCTGACTACCTGACCGCCTGACCGCCTGACCACCTGACCCCCTGACAGCCTGACCACCTGACCCCCTGACAGCCTGACCACCTGAACCCCTGACCGCCTGACCGCCTGACCACCTGACATGGTCATCAAGTAGGCTAGCGGCCACAGTGGCGGCTCAGCACGATGTGGATTGTGTGACCTGTAGGTCAAATAGCCTTTGCAAGTAACTCTTAATCGTTTATTTTAACCTTCTTGGACCCAGTGGATGCGGTTTGTCACATTGGACATGCTTTTCTGTGAATGACGAATAACTTGATACAGTCCGGTCCGAGGTGGTCTGTCCACCCTGTCCATCTGGAACTCAAAGCAGGCTCGAGTACTGTTTCACCGCTTTGCGGTTGCAGGGCCGCGCCTTTTTTCTGCACCCTACCTTTCAATCAATTCGTATTTGCATTATCGTTCGCTATTGTGGGGGCGAGTGAGTAAACAGAGGACGTCTGGAGAATCCACAGCAGAGGCACACAAACATTAACATTTCCATTCTCCTCTCCTCGCAGACAGCCCCGGGGAGGACCCAGCCAGGCGTATTCTATTAACAAAAGGCACACGCCCAGCGTGCCCGCGTCTCAGACTCCATTCATACACATCCACAAATCCCTCGGCGCGAGCTGTTTGCATTTGCTACGGCTTACAAGGAGAGGGACAGGGGGAGAGGGAGAGAGGGACAGGGGGAGAGGGAGAGAGGGACAGGGGGAGAGGAAGAGTGCAGAGAGAGAGGGAGAGAGGGACAGGGGGAGAGGAAGCGTGCAGAGAGAGAGAGAGGGAGAGAGGGACAGGGGGAGAGGAAGAGTGCAGAGAGAGAGGGAGAGAGAGCAGAGAGAGAGAGGGAGGGAGAGAGAAAGAGGGACAGGGGGAGAGGAAGAGTGCAGAGAGAGAGGGAGAGAGAGCAGAGAGAGAGAGGGAGGGAGAGAGAAAGAGGGACAGGGGGAGAGGAAGAGTGCAGAGAGAGAGAGAGAGAGAGAGAGAGAGAGAGAGAGAGAGAGAGAGAGAGAGAGAGAGAGAGAGGGAGAGAGAGAGAATGAGAAAGATGTTGAGAAAAGTAAAAAGAACAGACAAAAATATTTGCTTCTTGCAACAGTGCCTTGGAAGTTCGGTAAAACGGGCATTTCGCCTTTAGGGACAGGGGAGTGTTGGCTCCTTTATCAGCCAGTATGTCCATTAAAGTGTCTTGCCGGCAGCCTTTAAGCGTGACAAGCAGATACACAGCCGCAGCAACCTTCCCCTGGATGCCCGCCTGCCCTCCTGCCCGCCTGCCCACCTGCCTGCACTCCTGCCCGCCTGCCCGGCTGCCTAAACAACAGGGGTTGTTTGGCTGAGGAATCACAGGCCACGCGAGTATAGCGTCTTCTCGGAAAGTTAGCTCGCCTCCATAACGAGAACCCCGAAAACAGCGGAACGCAAAAGACAATATTGCATCTGTGTTAGGAGGAGGGGAGGCGCGGGGAGGCCGAACGTCGGGGCGAGACTCAATTCTGTTGCCCGAGGCGGCATCAGGCGGCACGCTCCCTCCCGGCCAGCTCTCGACTGCCCACTTGAAAATCAAACTGCTCGACCGGCCGTGATCAATATGTTCCTGCTCAACAGATTACTGGCGGGTTTAATCAAAGCACTGCAGCCACACAGAGAGACTCCCCGCAGCTGGTAAAGTAGCCTGGGGACACAAGGACACGTCCAGCCAGGTGCTGTGGAGCTATGGTCATTCAGTATCGTGACTGGCTCTCAACGTAAAATAAGACAATCCTATTGAAGTCAGAGTCTAGTCATCACATGCACTTTATACATGTTACAATAAAGTCAGTCTATTCATCACGTGCACATTATACATGTACAATAAAGTCAGTCTATTCATCACATACACTTTATACATGTACAATAAAGTCAGTCTATTCATCACATGCACATTATACATGTACAATAAAGTCAGTCTATTCATCACATACACTTTATACATGTACAATAAAGTCAGTCTATTCATCACATGCACATTATACATGTACAATAAAGTCAGTCTATTCATCACATGCACATTATACAGGTACAATAAAGTCAGTCTATTCATCACATGCACATTATACAGGTACAATAAAGTCAGTCTATTCATCACATGCACATTATACAGGTACAATAAAGTCAGTCTATTCATCACATACACTTTATACAGGTACAATAAAGTCAGTATATTCATCACATACACTTTATACAGGTACAATAAAGTCAGTATATTCATCACATACACTTTATACAGGTACAATAAAGTCAGTCTATTCATCACATGCACATTATACAGGTACAATAAAGTCAGTCTATTCATCACATACACTTTATACAGGTACAATAAAGTCAGTATATTCATCACATACACTTTATACAGGTACAATAAAGTCAGTCTATTCATCACATGCACATTATACAGGTACAATAAAGTCAGTCTATTCACACATACACTTTATACAGGTACAATAAAGTCAGAGTATATTCACCACATTATACATGTACAATACAGTTACAGTCTATTAATCACCAGTGTTGTGTACATGTAGTTACTGAAAAATAGTAACTAGTTACCATTACTAGTAGTTACTTCATTTAAAAAGTAACTCCATTAGTAACGCAGTTACTTACACCAAAAGGTTATGCGTTACTGTGAAAAGTAACTTTTTAGTCATTTTTATTTCTTATCTATTGCTCCCATTAATGCTCTTACAGTCAAAATCTGTCGATCAACTTGACAGTTTCCATTCATTTGCATTCGCATCACTGAACTCTGCTAAGCAATGTGGTCTATACAAACACAAACCTGACACGAACACAAAGATGTGTTGTCCCGACGTAATAAGAAATGCGCTGTGCCGAATCAGACGGTTAGATTGTATGGCCGGCGTGCCTGCGCATGTAGCCCGGGGAGCGTGCACGTTTAGGTTCGACCCACGTTCACGTTTAGGTTTCTAGGTTGAATAAAGCACTGTCGTATATTTCTAAATGAAAACATGAATAAAGCAACTATAAATGTACCAAATGATAAGACAAAATGCTGATTGATAGAAGGGCCATTTAGATATCCCCATGTGAGTTATTTCTGTGACCCTAGGCTTGAGAGGGATATAGGGCAAAAGACTGTTTATGACGTTAATGCACATTCCACTGGTTGGTTAGCAGCTGTGGTTTAGGCCACCTCCAACTGACAAGAGAGGAGATCATTATCTTTGAAGGAAGGAACTAAAACAAACGGAAATAACAGTTGAGATACACGGCAGCTGCTCAGAAAACCTAAGGCCCAGAGGTCAGAAAGGAAACACCAGACGGTTGGAATCTCCCCTTACACATCAGATTTGATTGACTTAAGACATACCACACAGGCTCCAGGATATTGGAATTTAAGTAGAATGCCACCAGTTACACATTAACTCTAATAGTTAGACTAGACGGTTTTTAGACCTTAAGGATATAGAGAAAACTAATGGCTTTGTCAGAGAGATTAGTTAGATGGCCTTAGAAAACATTGCAACACATATGTAAAGCAAGGACCATTATGTTAAAAGTGAGCTGTCATACCAAATCACCTTAGATAAATAGGTTTGGCAGGCATGAAAAGTTGACAATAAGTGAACCAAATACAAAGACATTGTTTGTAAATTAATGTTAATACTGAACAAAATACTTAGTGATCAAATAGAGCTACAAACTAGATTACAGATTACTTTAGAATAGGAAATACAAACAGTAGGATGTAACATTAAATAGTTCAATCAAATAAAGTAAAATGTGGACAGAACTGAAGAAAAGACTGTTAGTCACTGTTTAGACAATAAAGAATAAAAACTCTTAATGCTAAAAAGATAAACAACTATACAATATTGGTAATATGATTTAATCAGGAAACAAAGTATTCTATTAAAGGTTCCTAGTTACACTATGTAAACATTTTGTCACAAGCATGAGGATGTGTTACTCAGTGAAAAACTAATCCTCTCATCAAGTAATGATTAAACAGGCCGACAGCCACATGGTGAACGTTTGTGTCAGCAGAATAAATTGTGTAACTTGTCACAAGAGACAACAGACAAGCCGGCTACAAGGAATATGGCCAAATAAGGAAGGCAGATTATGGACGTGAATAGGCAGGCAGGGACTCTCTCTCTCTCGCTCTCTCTCTCTCTCTCTCTCTCTCTCTCTCTCTTTCTCTCTCTCTCTCTCTCTCTCTCTCTCTCTCTCTCTCGCTCTGATAAAAAGGGCTGTGATGGCGACGGAGGGACACACACAGGGGACAGGCCCTGGGAGGCAAGCCACACAGAACTCGAGAGCCGAGCAAGACACTCAGAGGACACACCCCCGGTGACGGGAGAGAGGAGACGGAGAAGGATCCCTGGAGAACCGAGCCTGAGACACAGCGAGAAGGATCCTGAGAGCATGGAGACACAGAGCCATGGACACAGACGATGACAGAGATCGCCTAGCAGCTGGAGCGCTAAAAACCTCCACCGACAGAGGGAGAGCCAAGCCGTGACACAGAGGGACTGAGACCCGATGACAGACGAATCGCTTCGCAGCAGGAGAAGCCTACCACCAAAGGAGAGACGAAAAACGAGCGCTCTCTGCTGAGCACCGATACTTACGGAGACCAGGTTGCCTTGACAACCAGACCAGCAAACCACTAAGAGAGGACTTGTTGTTGCCATGGACAACCTGAGACAGCGAACAGCACCGAGAAGAAAACTCTGATCACCCTAGCTGATCCGAGCATGGACAACAGCCACATGAAAGAGACGATTAGATTGAACCAAAGAGACGATGTACTTGTGTAGATTCCTAAGCTGTGGTATTAATAAACACCGCAGTTGTTTTTGACCACGTCGTCAGTCTCTCTTTACTTGAACCGAACATCTGAGAACTACCTAACCAATGCAGGAGAAGGGTGATATAGAAAACTATACGATCAATGAACTTAGATATAGGTAAATGAAGAACAGAAAGATACTTCAGCACACGCTAAGGAACGGCCTTGATGTCCAAGCGTTTCATTATAAGCGTCTGGCAACGTTGGTTAAGATATCAATTGTGCATTGCAACGTTAGTTAGGATATCAATTGCACATTATACAGGTACAATAAAGTCAGTCTATTCATCACATGCACATTATACATGTACAATAAAGCCAGTCTATTCATCACATGCACTTTATACAGGTACAATAAAGTCAAGAGTATATTCATCACATGCACATTATACATGTACAATAAAGTCAGTCTATTCATCACATGCACTTTATACAGGTACAATGGCAGTGAAACGCTTCCTCTGCGAGCCCCCCCCCCCCCCCCCCCCCACCCCTTCTAAAATGTGCATGCATCATTAAAAAAAAGAAACTATCAATTGAACTCCTAATAAAACTCTATATGCATAACTATGAGTTTGTGGATTGTCCGTTAAGAGTCTCTTGGGTATAACTTATGGGCGGTTGAAGGTGCAGTATGACACTTCACAGGGAGGAACGTCTGAGCAGTGCGGCTCCAGTTTCAGAGTGATCTTTTGGCTAAATGATGCATGAAAGAGAATATCCATACCCCATTATGAACCCAAGTTTTATGATGATGTAGCAGCATGCCTTCTAAACAACCAGCCTGTACAAAAAGTACAATAGTTGAATCATTTAAGTACAACAATAAAGAAAGAAAGGAGCTTCCTGGGTGCTTTTGAATATATATATATATAATATATATATGTTTTTCTTTACTGCAGTAACTGTTCATGTGTCACTAGATAGTTTACAATGTACAACAACACAATTACACTGTGGCGAACGAAACACAAACAATTTTATTTAATTTTTCATGCATCATTTAGCCATCATTTACCGTTACTAGTTACTATATCTATATCTGTACATATCCCTTACCTACTCTTACTAGTTACTATATCTATATCTGTATATATCCCTTACCTACTGTTACTAGTTAGTATATCTATATCTGTACATATCCCTTACCTACTGTTACTAGTTAGTATATCTATATCTGTACACAGGGCCGCCTCAGGGGGTGTGCGAGCAGTGCGGTCGCACAAGGCCTCACGGGAAGGGAGGCCTCGCAAAAAATATATATATATTATTATAATTTTTTTATTATTCTTTTTTCTTTTATTTTTATTTTTATTTTTTTTGCGAGGCCACCCTTCCTGCGAGGCCCTTTTTCATCACAGACCTAAAATCTAGTTTTGCTTACATGCTTATATATTTCACATTATACGTTTGTAAAATAGTGTTCAGGTTTCTGCGGCTCAGCTGCTCTGCAGATAGACACGTTTGTAGAATAGTGTTCCGGTTTCTGCAGCTCTGCTGCTCTGCAGATAGACACGTTTGTACAGTACAGGATCTATTCAGCGCTATCCAGAGGAGCAAGTGGATGTTTTTTTAAAAGCAGCATGGAGCAGAAGAAATAACACTGTGTGCCATAAGCTTTTTATCAATACCAAGTATGATGGTTATGCCAATTTTGCCAAGACAAAGAGGATGTTCGGCAGATGGACTGAAGATAAAAGTTGTTGCATGTTAGAACCTTCAGTCAGGCTATAGCTATGTCGGCTAGTACTAGTAGCAATTAGCTAAAGGCAGGGACGCGTAACTAGCGTTAGCTAATGCTAGCTAGCTAGCGTTAGCTAACGCTAGTTACGCGTCCCTGCCTTTAGCTAATTGCTAAGTTATCAAGTGCTAACGTGTGGCAGATAAACTAGGACTCCCAAGGGACTGGTACTTTTCATCTCCACGGAAAATGCGTCGATGTCGTCTCCTTCCAAATTTGCCATTTATTTATGGTGAGTTTTTCATGCAACCTATTCTATTCCCGCTGTTGAGATCTCTCTCTCTCTCTCTCTCTCTCTCTCTCTCTCTCTCTCTCTCTCTCTCTCTCTCTCTCTCCCTCTCTCTCTCTCTCTCTCCTCTCCTCTCTCTCTCTCTCTCTCTAAAACACAGTGCTTCCCAATCCTCTCCTCGAAGCACCCCAGCCGTTCCATGTATTTGTTAAATTCCACCACCAGCACACCTGATTCAACTTAACAAGCCCTTTATTAGTTGAATCAGGTGTAATACATGGAACGGCTGGGGTGTCTCGAGGAGAGGTTTGGGAACCACTGCTCTAACACACACACATACATGCTCTCTCTCTAACACACACGCACAGACATGCTCTCTCTCTCTAACACACAAACACTCATGATCTCTCTCTCTCTCTCTCTCTCTCTCTCTCTCTCTCTCTATCTCTCTCTCTCTCTTTCTAACACACACAGACATGCTCTATATCTCTCTCTAACACACAAAATGACATGCTCTCTCTCTCTATCTTTCCCTCTCTTTCTAACACACACACATATACATGCACTCTCTCTAACACACACACAAACAGACATGCTCTCTCTCTATCTCTCTCTTTCTAACACACACAGACATGCTCTATCTATCTCTCTCTCTTCAATTCAAATGGGCTTTATTTCACATTCTTGTATTTCTCCCAGTAGGTATGGGAGTTTTGAGTTATTGTCCATGTTTTCAAAGTCTCTTTGGGTGTTTGCAATTTGTGGGAAATATATGTCTTGGTATAGTGGGCAGGTTGTTAAGAAGTGGAGCTCGGTTTCCACCTCATCTTGTGTGCAGTGGGTGCATAGTCTGTCTTCGCTTCGGAGCCAGGTCTGCCTATGGCGGCCTTTCTTGATGGCTAGGCTGTGCTCGCTGAGTCTGTACCTAGTCAAGGATCGTCTTAGTATTGGGTCAGTCACAGTGCTCAGGTATTCTGCCACTGTGTACTCTCTGTTTAGGGCCAAATAGCATTTCAATTTGCTCTGGTTTTGGGTTGTTTCTTTCCAATGTCTCTCTCTCTCTCTCTCTCTCTCTCTCTCTCTCTCTCTCTCTCTCTCTCTCTCTCTCTCTCTCTCTCTCTCTCTCTCTCTCTCTCTCTCTCTCTCTCTCTCTCTCAAATTTTCTGTTGTGAATCAGACACTTGAGAAGCATTTGGGAACTCATCTTCCTCAACACTTGAGATGTCATCCCCCCATTGTTTTTCAATCTCACCCCATTGTTTTTCAACCTCATCCTCGTCCATGCTGGACTGAGAGGAACCTGTGTCTTCTACACCCTCCTGACTCTCTTTGACCAAACTTGTCACTCCTTCCTTATCCTGAGAGCCCACCCCTCCATCACTTCCCACCACGCCATCCACTGTCTGACTGTGTACATTGTCCACCACATTCAACTTTTCCCCTATTACTTCACTTGTCATATTTATTTTTTTCCTTTTTTTACCCTGACGCGGTGTTGGGCTTGGGGGGACAAAAAAAACTCTGCTCTCCCCTGTTACCTCGCCACTTGTTGAAGGGGGGGCAGCATCTCTGATTCCCACCTCCTTACCTACACAACCACTGGTTGAGGGGGGAACAGCGTCTCCCACCCCTCCCTCCTCTGTACCTGCACCACCCGCACCACCCCCTGTTACCCCACAGTCGTCACTAGTTGAGGGGGGGGCAGCTTCCCTCACTCCTCCCTCCTCTGTACCAATGCTCTGCTCCGTACCTGCTACACCGGTTCTGTGGCCCTGCAGCCGTAAACTATCTGCTGCGCTACTGACGGTCTGCAAAGGGACACTGTTTACATTGCTGACGGTCTGCAGCGGGACACCGTCTACACTGCCAACGGCCTGCAAAGGATCACTACCGACACTGCTGACGGTCTGCAGCGGGACACTGTTGTTGTCACTGCTCTCAGCTCTGCGCTGCCACACTCTGAGTTCTCCCTCCTCCACACCTGCGCTAAGCCCAGCCCCGCGCTCCTCCTGGGGATGAGGCGGAGGTCGCCTTGCCCCTCCTCCCCGCACTTGAAACACTTCCCCGAATTGCCAGAACTCACAAAAACCACGTAATCAAACTCATCAACTTTTATCTTAAAAACCAACTCAAGCTCTTCTCCGCTGTTGTTTAGAACCATTAAAACTTGTCGCCTGTGTGAGACAACATGCTTTAAAAGCGGAGATTTACATCCCGACGACATTTTTCTTATAGGAGAAATTATCCTCCCATGTCGTGATAGTTGACTTATCAATAGTTTGTCACTGATGAACGGCGGAATGTTGGAAATAAAGACATTTCTGCCTGGTGTGGAAAGAGACTCCACAGCAAGAAAAGCCCCATCAACACTGATCCCTGATTGAACCAGTGTGTGCACCTTGTCCAATGAATCAAGAAAAATCACTACTCCTCCGTTCATTCTCGCAGCTGATTTAATGCTTCTATGTCCGACAATATTTCCAACTGCCAAACTGCAGTTCTCTACTGACACATTAGGAACAGATATCTTAATGCCATGCTTTCTACCAATTGTGGAAAAATCCATATTGGCGTTTCACGTCAGCCAGCAACACAGCCTGGCCGACTGCCAAACAAACAAAACACTCCCACTTAACCCTATACACACCAAAACATACAGCAACCCAACACTACACTATAATACAATATCCCATAAACAAATTAACAAAATAGACATAGAGATAGATAGAAAAGATAGAAAAAAACGTACTACACCTCCAATCTCCAACCTCTCCAATCTCTCCAATCTCATTCCCAGCATG
>NW_028169405.1:63200-73200 GCF_963971535.1 Notolepis coatsorum | reverse complement strand
CACACAATGCATAATGAAACTAACAATACAAAATGTAAATGACATGCAAGCACAGAAACAGAAAACAAAAAAACTAAAGAAAACACTTTACAGTGTTAAATACAATTTAAGAGTCTAATACAAGGAATATGGAATACAGAGAGAGAGACAGCTACCGCGGCTACAATTAGCTCCGCCTTCAAATAAAACTGATAAATAAATTGGTAAAAAAAACATAAAATGTGTGGAGCAATTTTTTTATAAAAAGTCAACAGAAGGCTCTACTATTAGATACATAAAAGATACTTACTAAAAACTGATGTTTCTCTGCTGCTGAGCTACCGCTTTCTTTTTTATTTGCAAACGTAATTTGTTCCAGTTCAAAGCTCCACTAAACATATAACGTTAGGTTATGACTATAACCAAGTTCTGTTAGTATAGCGACGCTCGGCATCGCTCTCTGCACTATCTCGCATATGTGCACGGCGCACTGAATAAAGACCACAATGTACCTTTAATCCCAATATTCGTCTGACCACACCCCTATCAGCTTACCCATATAAGCAGGGGTGGGGCCACCCACTCGCCTCCTTCCCAAGCTTTCGCCACAAGGCGAGGTCAAAGGCTGCAGCGGCGTCGGATGCCGAGCGTCGCTATACTAACAGAACTTGGTTATAGTCATAACCTAACGTTCTGTATCGTATCGCTCTCGCTCGGCATCGCTCTCTGCACAAGGGAGGCCGAGCAAGAGCCAACGGCCGACAAATACACCCCGCTGACAGCCCCCCACAAACCATCAGAACAGGGAGGGCCGAGCCCCCCCGACCCACCCCTAATGGCGGGCACCCCCCCTATTAGGGCTTCACGGGAGGGCGACGGACCCGACCGTGCGAAGAGGCACTCAAGCAACTCAACGCACAGGGTGAGCAGACCGTGGCTTGACCCCACGACTACACACACGCACAACCCGCATGCCACCCGGGAACGAACGGAGGAACAACCTCGTTACTGCCCCAGAATCACGGGGTCAAGGGCAAACCCAACCCCGTGGCAAGGCCGTAGCAGCGGAGCGCGAAGGAAGACCCAGACCCACCAAAAGGACTGGACCTCCCTGGAATGGGGGGCCCGGAGAAGTCCATGATGCCAGCATCAAGACCCCACCAGGTGGGCACGTAGTGCCCCGCCCCCCACATCGCCAGCGTATTATAACCAACGGAAGCAGGCAGCGCAACCGGGGAAAAACCAGGCAACAGGCTATTAACCCTAGCCTGGAGACTGCGGACGAGACAGGCGCCAGAGGGGACAGCTGAACACAGCCGCCCCGGCGGAAGGAGCGTAAGCTGGCGGTGTTGCATGACCAAGCCTCCATTTAAAAACCCCCACCCAGAGAGGTCGAGGCAGAGAAGGCTGACACGATTGGCAGACGTCATGAACGTGCAGGGGCACCCTCAACCGGTGAACCCGGGAGTTGACACTGCACCAACACACCAGGGAATCAACCACCTTGGTGTTACCCAATG
This sequence comes from Notolepis coatsorum, assembly GCF_963971535.1. Classification (NCBI taxonomy): domain Eukaryota; kingdom Metazoa; phylum Chordata; class Actinopteri; order Aulopiformes; family Paralepididae; genus Notolepis; species Notolepis coatsorum. The sequence goes on along the minus strand of NW_028169405.1, from coordinate 71,701 downwards.
CGGCGGTTGTTCCTATAACACCTCAAGAAAAAACTCCAAAACACACCTGCGGGTATACACCGGCTATACCGCAGTACAAGTGTTTCAGTTTCCAAAAAAGGGTTAACCCAGGCCTACGGGTCGACGAAACATTACTTCGGACCGGGCCTGGCGGTACGGGAAGCACAGGGTCACCAGAGGAGGTCAAAAACCACCCCCACAGGCCCCTCTTCGCCATGCGTGAGAGAGGAGCGAAAAAGCATGGAGAACCAGCCCCTAAGCACACCGTACTTGGTATTCCCAGGCGGTCTCCCAACCAAGTACTAACCAGGACCAACCTGTGTAGCGGCCGAGATCCGACGAGATCGAGCGTGTACAGAATGGCATGGCCGTAAGCCATTACGACAGTGCTGAGTAAAAACGTACCCAACCAGGGTCTCCATAGCGCTTAACCCTGTGACACCCGGACCGACCTGGCATTTTTCCCCCTGAAAAAAGCCCAAGTCCCTCAGGGTACCAGAACAGCAGATCTGCATCCCCGGCGGACAACGGGTTCAACTGATCCGGACCAGCGTGACCAGAACCAGTCCCGTGCCCTAACCACGCTGACATGCCTACTCCAGGAGAAAGGGCAGATATGCGTGTCGATCTTAACATGAAAAGAAGGCGCCACCCAGACGTTCGGGTGAACCGCGCCCAGTGGCCCACCCCAAGGGCGTGAGACCCCTCTACATATGTTCAGATCCATTCCGTAATCATCCCCCAGACATGAACGAGAATCCGTCGAAAACCAACCCAGGTCGTGGGATTTGGTCGTCGGAAGAGGAAAAACCCCCATCTCAGTTGCTTTATAAAAACGCTGTTTCAACCACAAGCAACCAAGGCGCGCCAGTCAGTCGCCTGTTTACAGCGAGCTAGCACTATACGTGCGTCGGGACACACCCCCATCAATGAACAGGCTATTTAGACCTGTCATTGAATCCCCAAGGCGCCCAGGGGAACGACAAGAGGGGTGTGACACTTCCTAACTCCAACACTTTTTGAAAAGAAAAGAAGGAAGCATCAACAGTATGTATCCCAGTCTACACAGCCGGGGGTAAAAATAGTTCACATTTTTACATCCCACCACCCTCCCATAGGAAGGAGACGGGGATCCCCAGAGAGACTTCCCACGCGAGCTGTACAGATTGAAAAGAATATATTGCACCTTGAGCCATGTAAAAAATTGGTTTTAGGGCTCTCCGGGGAAGAGGCACTGAACCCATACACACTCAATAATCGAATTGAATCGAATACATATACAATAGAATAGGACACCTTCCAGAGGGTCCACTCACTTTGACAATCTGAGGAGGAAGGCTCTGTACTCTGATGGAGGCTCCCTCACATGGGAGAAGGAGTCCGAACTCACAGAAGGCCCGAATAGGCGCTCGGTGAGGAGGAGCCCTGACCACCCCCCTGAAACAGATCCATCACATGGACCTGAACAGCACACGAAGTCCTACCAACAGAGACGCGCACGGTGACGTACTCCACGACGGGGGAATTCCAGCGGTGCACACGCCCAATATACCAGGCCGTGGGACCAGGAAACTCCCTCCCCCCCCCCCCCCCCCCGTAACGTGCCGAACCGCCACGTGACGGGAACCTTGAAGGACAGGGGGTGTACCCCTGACCGACAGAAACAAGGAGGAGAGGAAAGGTTACCAGTTCACCCCTTTACGACCCCACACCCATGATACGATGTAATGACAAAAAGAGAATATGACACAGTCATAGCCAGCTCCATGAAGCGTTTGACAGCTCCACACAGCGCATGAGCTAACCTGCTATCTGATTTTTACTAAGGAAAAAACACAGAATAGAGAGGGCTCTAAGAGCCCCGGTCCAACATACACATGTGCTTCTGTGGCCCGTCCAACCCAGTTGTAGGTCACATGACACACACAACCCATCATCACCCACAAAAAATGGCAAAAACACTCTACAGAGGAACGCCGTTTTTCATAATGAGAGAATACATAATTCTCATTAGTATCGGCCACAGGCCTTGCCAAGCACACACGACAGCGACCAAACAATCTTTTCATTTAGGAAAATAAAGTTTCTCCAGCTGTTTTAGCACAACCTCAGCAATCAAGCTAATGGTTACATCGCATCCCTACCACACAAAAGACACAATTAGTGCACAACATGTCTGATAGGAGGATGAAAAAGTCCCCAGGGAACCGGGGGGAAACACAATCCTCTTATTTTACCCCCAATACGGCCAGTTAAAACAGGAAAACCTGTTAATGTGTGAACACACTGTTCATTGTCATCACAGGCTGAGAAAAGAACATTCTTTTACTCACTTGTCACTAAGCATAGCTTCATAGGTTAGTTACCTTAGTTGTGAGTACACTGTACATATAAACACCATGATGTTTCTCACACAACAACCAGATCATTACATCTGTAACAACAACCCGATTTGCACGGAGAAGCTAACAGCCAGTGACAAAAACAGCTCACACATAACTCGCGTCGTATCCTAAATGCATTGCAGCAACACACGTTTTGGGAAAAACATCGTTATTCACAACACATTTAGAAAAGTAAAACCAGAAGACCATAAGGTCTGGTCAAACCTGGTCCTACCCGGAACGTAGATCAGCGAAGTGCAGTCACAGACACCGTAGGAACACAGCCGCTCCTGTGTTGTTCGAACTGGGCAGCGTCGCCGCTCCAACCCGCACTACAGTCCTCTTTGTTGACGCAACCTTGCCGTCCTGGCTCAGGGCAGGGTCGACGAAACATCCCCTGTCAAGGATGACGTCGTAGTCAAGAGTGTAAAACATGTTAAAATCAAAGCACGTTCAACAGAATAGCATCAAGCTAACGGCCGCTCCAACCGTTCGGGCGCTACTGCCCCTGCTCGCGAGACGCCGAGCTAACGGCGCACGCGACCAGAAGCGAGCTCACGGCGGCGCGCGAGAAGCTAAAGCTACCCCGCGCCAGGCCATGGCCTATAGCAGCAAGCTAACGTTACCTAGTGATCACGACATGCTAGCACCGCAGCTAACAGCTGACTGGCTAACAGTAGGCCCAACCTAAGCAGGCCATGCAGCGATCCCAGCAGGCTAACGCAGCAGCCAACAGCTGACTGGCTAACCGTAAGCTAAGCAGCTATCAACTGAACATGTATACAATGACATAACACTCACCCAGACAGGCCGCCGTTCTGAACCTCTCCTCACTTTTTAAGAGAAAAGAGAAACAAGATGTCAACACTGCTTTACAACAGTGATTTTACCAACACCCGACGGAATCAGCACAATACCAAACTGGCCTGTGTAGCTGACTTGAACATGGATCTGCCGCTATCGCACATCCATGCACATATCCCCTCGTGAAGGAATACTCTCATTTGGATATGAAAGAAGGGGCTACACGGTGACAGAGAGAATCCACTCGTCCAGAACACAGGGATCACCAGTGTTAATGGTCGCGGCCCACTAGTTAAAACTACAATGGTCTTCAGACCAAGGCCTTCTGTCGCCTAGGTGGCTGAACAAAGGACCCTAGCCTGGGGCCGGTTTCCATAAACATTGTCAAGTAGCCCCCATAGCACTAACAGACAAGTGAAGCCCGCCAGCAACAGTACTCACCCAACCTGAAACCCACCGCTTCTCACAACAGCGGCGTGTCCGACAGTTCAGCTGTGGCCTGACAGGTTTCACCCCAACAAACACAGCAAGGAACTGCAGTTGAGAAGCATGCAGCGGCGTGCTCCCAATACGAAAACCGGTGGAGGGTTTTTAGAATGATCATCATCTTACAGACACTCCAGTACGAAGACAATATCGCCGTATTTTCTCGAAAATAGTGAGAGAGAAAATAAAGATATGAAGTCAACGTATCCTTGTTTCCCAAAGCTGCTCCTAATCCTTTCCATCATGGTGTCAAGTGTGGGGATCTACCGAGGCACTTCTTCCTTGTGGTGAAAGCGAGAAGGAGGCGAGTGGGTGGCCCCACCCCTGCTTATATGGGTAAGCTGATAGGGGTGTGGTCAGACGAATATTGGGATTAAAGGTACATTGTGGTCTTTATTCAGTGCGCGTGCACATATGCGAGATAGTGCAGAGAGCGATGCCGAGCGAGAGCGATACGATACAGAACCCTTTGACTACCACACTACCAAAGGGTTAACCCTTTCACTGCGACAATACAGAAGGTTAACCCATTCGCTGCCACATGGCAAATGGTTAACCCTTTCACCGCGACAATACAGAAGGTTAACCCGTTCACTGCCACACGGCAACAGGTTAACCCTTTCACAACCGCACTACAGAATGTTGACCCTTTCACCACCAGACTACAGATGGTTCACCTTCTGTAGTGTGGTAGTGAAAGGGTTAAACTTACTTGGAGCTAGAAAAGTTATTGTTTCACTGTAGTTATTTACTACAAGCACAGGACAGAAGAATTGGTTCACAGTGCCTTGGTATGATTTCAAATGTTTTTTTGAGTCACAATGTATTATAGAATCATAATGTATAGTAAAGATGTTTAATTTTTTTTATCGCAGGCTCTGCAAAACAAATAAATCTGCCACCCCCGGGGGAAAAAACGCCACAGTGCACCTTTAACGCTTCCTTGTCCAACGCGTGTTGCTACGGCAACCATACATATGCAACCGTCTCTTACTTCCACGTCTAAACAGTGCACTCTCTGCGCGGGCATGCACAGAGCCATTACCGCATGCCTCGGTCAAGTGCATTCGCGAATCGCAGCCGCATTCGCGAATCGCAGCCCTGGACCAAGAGGTATCATTTGCCTTTTGCCTGGGGGTATAATTGAAAGGTTAAGTGGAAGTGGTCGAGATCCAAGTGAAGATTTTGAGTCATGCGCATGTGATTAGCATGAGAACAGACCCCCTCCCCCCCGCTGAACCGCCCCCACCCCCCTCCTCGCATTTTAGTCCAGAGATGATGTAATGCAATTCCATTACAACCCTAGAAACACACACAAACACATACTCTCACACACACACACACACACACACACACACACACACACACACACACACACACACACACACACACACACACACACACACACACACACACACACACACACACACACACACACACACACACACACACACACACACACACACACACACACACACACACACACACACACACACACACACACACACACACACACACACACACACACACACACACACACACACACACACACACACACACACACACACACACACACACACACACACACACACACACACACACACATACACACACACACACAAACAAAGGCATCCTCACTCACTCACACACACACGCCTGCAAAGCTACCGTGGGTTAAACCTCTGCAGTGCGGTGACATCATTGCTATAGCCTATGTGGAAAAGGCTTTGAGCGAGAGACGGTGGTTCACATCGCCACCGGCAACGCAGGCTGGGATTAATAAAGAGCTTGATGCAACCCCAGGAGGGGCGCGGAGCGGAGGCAGGCGACCAGCGTCCCCATTTGCATCACGCCGCAGATTCGATATTAGGAGGAAATCAGCGATGTGGATTAATCGCACCCCCCCCCCCCCCCCCACTCTTATTAGAGAGCTGGGAGCCTGTGTTGTCGTACCGTGCTGCTCGCACAAGGGCTTTCAGACTCCAGACGAGACCACTTCAGTTTAACTTTAGCCGCTGTTCTCATTTTCTCATCTGATAGAAATTGAATGCATAGTTAATTTCACAGTAGGTGTGTGTGTAGAGAGACAGGTGTAGAAGTGCTGAGGTCGGGGGTTGTTCGTTCGCCCAGCGGGTAAGCGACACACACCGCTGACATTCGGGGTCTATTCATTTGCACGGGGTCCGTAGCCCGCTGCGAATAAAATGATAGCCTCTGTGAGAAAAGGTGGGAAGCATTTTTTTCCACAACTTGAAAGGGAAATGGCCTCTACGTAGGGAGAGTGACGGTATGTACAGCCCGTCGTGTGGAAATCCTCACCTGACCCCTGATTGGCTGTAGATCTGGAGGTCATCTCGGTCTGGACCGCCACCTCCCCCCCCCCCCCAACGCGACTTACAAGTTCTGTACGACAAGTCATCAGGAAGGGCACAACTCTATCAGCTGAATAACAATGTTCATCAAAGTGTCGTCCTTGTAGACCCATCGGACAAGTTCAAACGCGCGACCGAAATGTGCGTCGTGAGAATGAGGGACATCTGCCGTGGGACAGAAGACGGAGAGAAGAGATACGCAAAGACAAGGACACTATAAAAGAAGGAAGGGTCATCAACGTCAGAATACCAGCTGTTCTTCTATGCTCTGCTTGATGCCAGACTTTTTGGTGCCAGTTCTATTGAAGCCTGTATTAAAATTCTAAATATACCAGCTATCTGAGGAAATACACATCAACCGATATATCAAACGTTAGCTAGTTAACAAAGCAACAAATCGCAGATGATTCCGACATCCGAGGTAATAAAGTGTTTAAACGACATGATCATGGCCAGACCCTACAGAGTTTTAAAACACAGCTGAAGACGCACTTGTTTTTATTGGCGTTCTGAGGCTTGGTAAGCCACACATCCCTGGTCGTGTCGTGATTGTTTTAAGGCGAGAGAGCACCCCCAAAATCGCCTTTTTGCTTCTTTTTTTTTACGATATTGAGATTTTGTTATATTTTGCTTCCTAAACATGTCTTCTATGAACCTAGTGACAATAAAACGTCAATAACACACATTTAGTTGTTTATTTGACTTCATTTTGCCTGATTGCATCCATAAAGTGCACATAATTTAATGGGGAAGTGCCTCATTTGCATATATAAACATACATTTCAGAAAACTTGCAATATCTTTTTCTTAAGGATCTTCTGACTGACTTGGAACTTCCTTAGGCATCTGAGGAAGTAGAGGCGTTGCCGTGCCTTCTTCACAACACTGTCAATGTGTGAGGTCCATGTCAAGTCCTCGGATATGTGGACTCCGAGGTACTTAAAACTGTTCACTCTCTCAACCGGTGCCCCATCGATGCTGAGGGGGCTGTAGTCCCTGTCCCCCGACTTCCTAAAGTCCACAATCATCTCCTTTGTTTTGCTGACATTCAGGGAGAGGCTGTTCTCTTGACACCATCCCGCTAGAACCATGACCTCCTCCAGGTAGGCCCTCTCGTCGTTTGCAGAGATCAGGCCCACCACTACTGTGTCGTCAGCAAATTTGATGATTGTGTTGTTGTTCCGCTGTGCCACACAGTCATGTGTGTACAGGGAGTAGAGGAGGGGACTCAGAACACAGCCCTGAGGGGCCCCTATGTTGAGAGTGATGGATGAGGAGGTGCAGTTGCCTGCTCTCACCACCTGGGGTCTGCCCATCAGGAAGTCCAAGACCCACTGGCAGAGGTCATAGTTCAAGCCCAGGTCCCTGAGCTTGGCTATGAGTTTGGAGGGGACTATGGTATTGAATGCTGAGCTGTAGTCGATGAACAGCATTCTCACATAGTTCCCCTGCCTCTTGTCCAGGTGTGATGCTGCTGTGTGCAGCACATGGGCTATGGCGTCCTCCGTGGACCTGTTGGGGCGGTATGCAAATTGCAGGGGGTCCAGGTTGAGGGAGGAGCAGATGTAGCCCTTACTGGCTTCTCAAAGCACTTCATGGCTATGGAGGTGAGAGCTACAGGGCGGTACATTTACATTTTTACATTTAGTCATTTAGCTGACGCTTTTATCCAAAGCGACTTACAAGTTCTGTGCGACAAGACAGCAAGAAGGGTATAACTCTATCAGCTGAGTAACAATGTTCATCAAAGTGTTGCGTGTTACAGTGTAGGTTAGTTTATTAGGAGGCGGTAGTCGTTGACACTTTAAAAAAGTGAATATCAGGAAGGCAGCAGGTCCAGACGGCATCCCCGGCCGCGTCCTAAAAGTCTGTGCCGACCAACTGGCCCCAGTATTCACTGACATATTTAACCTGTCCTTAGAACAGGCTGTCATCCCCACCTGCCTGAAGAAGTCCACTATTATCCCTGTACCCAAAAAATCCAAGCCTGCTTGCCTCAACGACTACCGCCCTGTAGCTCTCACCTCCATAGCCATGAAGTGCTTTGAGAAGCTAGTAAAGGGCTACATCTGCTCCTCCCTCCCCATCAACATGGACCCCCTGCAATTTGCATACCGCCCCAACAGGTCCACGGAGGACGCCATATCCCATGTGCTGCACACAGCAGCATCACACCTGGACAAGAGGCAGGGGAACTATGTGAGAATGCTATTCATCGACTACAGCTCGGCATTCAATACCATAGTCCCCTCCATACTCATAGCCAAGCTCAGGGACCTGGGCTTGGGCTATGACCTCTGCCAGTGGGTCTTGGACTTCCTGACTGGCAGACCCCAGGTGGTGAGAGCAGGCAACTGCACCTCCTCATCCATCACCCTCAACATAGGGGCCCCCCAGGGCTGTGTTCTGAGTCCCCTCCTCTACTCCCTGTACACACACGACTGTGTGGCTCAGC